>NC_056733.1:1172234632-1172277764 GCF_019279795.1 Protopterus annectens | reverse complement strand
ATCCTCGTGCACATGCATCTGTATGCGCATTCTGTACTCTCAAGCGCATCTATTTCCTAACACGCCAGTCCTGATGCTGTGATGTGCATTGTACAGCCCAGATTTGCTGACCTCCAATATCCTTCCTCCTACAGTGGCACACCCCTCTGTGGTTGACATGTATCCGTGTAGGCCACTCCTCGGTGTAGTACCGCTACGCCGTTTGCTCCATCCTTACGCCCGGCGCCGTTTTGCGATTCACTAGTATCTGCCTCATTTCCACGGTATTGACTTCAAATTCATGGTTTCCGGCCCGAACACCGCCACCACTCCTTGACAACCATTGCGCTGGGGTTGAAGCTTTACATACATACTATGGTGTGTGGTGGCTGTGCAGCTGATGTGCGTTATACTGCTCTTTTAGGACATTGTCATATTATTTCATTGCTTTGCAACTTCTGTGCACATATCCCGGGGGTCTGCTGTTCTTTCTACGTACGTGCCATTTATGTCATTTTTTACATTTTGTGCATATTTTCTTTGGACATTCTCGGTGCCTTTCCACATTGGCATATTGCACCTATATGATACCTGACTTTGACAGCCTTCCGTTACTCCTCCGGTATGTTTGGGTAAATGTAAACCGTTTTTTTTGGTTTACATTGCCGTGCCCTTACGCTACGCCTGCGCCACTTCGTGGATCGCTATTTGCCCTCATTTGCATGGTGCAATACCGCACACAGTCTGTTTTGCATACCTACGCGGAGCGGTCCGGCGCACGCCGGTAGTGCACGTGGAATTCATTCATACCTGAATCGCTCAGCAGCCATATTTGGCGTTATAACGCCGACGCTATGCTGGCGCCTGGCGCAAGGTTCATGAATCCTGGGGAAAGAAATTGACTGGTATGAAATGTGGATAAATGTAATAGCTTCTTTGGGTGTAAAAGCACATGAGGTAAGAGGACGTATTCTTACTAGCAAAAAGACATTTTGTGACATTAAATTTGAGATTATTTTTTCAATGGAAACATTTCTTAGAGAATTTAAAAAAAATAAGACTGTAACCCATGGAATGTTTGTGATAAAAGCATTTAACAGGGAAACAAAAAAGAAAGAAAATTCATGCACAACTTCAAACAGTGGTTTAAAGAGAGACTTTGAAAGACTGTTTAAAAAAACTTTATGTAAAGAAGTAAAGGACATTATAAAAGTTTGTGATAAAAGGTTTTTTATGGACTAGTGAATGGTATTGTAATATTGCGTTAAAAGTAGAAAGAGAAAAAAATTATACATATACCAAACATAATAAATGTGTGTGTGTGTGTGTGGGGGGGGGGGTAGGGGTGTCAAAATGCTGACATGACCCAAAATATGTTTTTTGTGGAAAAGAAGAACATTTGAAAAGTAACTGTGATAAAAGAAAATGCAATATTTGTGGGGAAATGGGACATGATGCAAAAATGTGAACTGAAATGTTACAAATGTAACAAAACTGGACATTTATGGATGGATTGTACAAATGAAAATAAGAGTAAGGAAAATGAAAAAGAAAGAGAAGGAAATGAACAAAAAGAGGACATTTTAAAAGTAGTAGAAATAGAAGAAAAAATCGATGAGAAAAATAATAAAGATAATGTAGGAGAAAGCTCTGAATTAAGTGATAAAGATGACGTAAATTGGGAGATTGTGAAAAAATAAAATAATTTTATTGTTAAAAGGCAGAAAACGAAAATTTGAATGGACAAGTACAAAAGGGAAAAAAAGAAAGAAAATGGATGAAAAAGCATATATACAGCTAATTGTTGGTTTGGTATAATCTTTAAGGTGTTTAACACCTTTGGGAGGGAAAACGGCTATGCTTAAAATGTCCCACTAAGGCAGCTACCCTAATAATTAGCTATGAACCTATGAAACCAGGAATCTAAGGAAAAGGGAAACTGAAAATGTTTGAGTTTTTTCTGTAAATGTGAATGGTATTAAGAATATAGTAATAAGAGTAAGGATTTTGGAGTGGTGTAATACATGTGATGTAGATGTACTTATATCAGAAGACACAATATTTTTTAATAAATGAAGAAAGATTACAAACAGAAACTATACAGAAAATTTGAATATTATAATAACAGGATACTTTAATTATAATTTAAGAGGCAAGCGTAAAAAGAAAGGAAACAACATAACAAAAATGTTGGAAGTTATAAGATATGGTAAGTTAAAACTTTGGGAAAAAAATTCATGGATTCACAAAAGGGGTATGTATAGAACTGAAATACAATAGCTTATAGTATCAGAAGGTTTAGTTACAGTAAAAGGGGACGCAGTTGAAACAGGATTTTCTGATTATCTTGCAATAAGGCTAGAGATAAAGGAAAAGAAGGAATATATACAAATAGGCAAATGGATAAAAAGGGCAAATGAGACAACATGGAATAAAGAAAGATATTAGTAATATAGTTATAGATCATATTACTATGAGAACACTTTATAAAACCTGGTCTGAATGGTGGATGATTTGTAAGGAATATAAATATATATATATATATGTGAGAAAAGTAAGGAAAGAAAAATATAAAAGAGCATATAAAGATGCATTGGAAGATTTAGAATATAATGACAGAAAGTACTTTGGCAAAGAAAAATAATTATATGAAAGAAACAAAGGAAAAAAATGCAAGGATTGTTATTTAAACAAAGGTATATTTTACAAGGAAGAAAGAGAAGATGTATCAAGTTACTTAAGCAGATTAGTAAAGGAAAATGTTATAGTTTAGTACAACATGTACAAGAAATGTTTAAAGAAAAGAGAAACAAGTGAAAATAACATGGTAAGTAAAATAGTTAACAGAAAAAAAAAATAAGGAGTTGGAAAAAGATTTATTTATAAGAACTAGATAAAGTATTAAGACAAGTAAGTATAGATTTGGCTGCAGGACCAGATGGAATAGGGTATGAAATGTGTAAAAATTTAAGGGATATGCAGAAAAATATATACTTTAAAGATTTTGAACAAATGGTTAAAGGAAGGTTTTGTGTATAAAGAAATATGTTGTGGAATAATTAAATTCATATGGAAGAAGGAAGACAGAAGATAATTTAAAAAACTGAAGACCAATAATATTACATAATAATAATTATAAGATCTTTATGAAAATAATACAAAAGAGATTAGAAACCAAAATGGAAAATATTATGCAAGACAGTATGTGTGTGTGTGTGTGTGTGTGTGTGTGTTTGTGTGTGTGTGTGTGTGTGTGTGTATATATATATATATATATATATATATATATATATATATAGATAGATATATGTGTGTGTGTGTGTGTGTGTGTGTGTGTGTGTGTGTATATATATATATATATATATATATATATATATATATATATAGATACACATATATATATATATATATATATATATATATATATATAGATAGATATATATATATATATATATATATATATATATAAATATATATATATAGTATAAAGGATAAAGGTTGTCAAGAATGATTAATGATAGAGGAATTGTGGATGAAAAGTGGATGATCCAGAAGCACTCTAGTTTTAAGACTTTGCCTCATTCCTAACTCTCTTCTAACTGGGAATACTCCTGCTCTCACCATTCCTAACTTTTATCTACTTGACTCCTACTTCCTTTTAAGCTTTTCACAAATTCAACCTAACACTTGCTATGTTCTTCTTAATACTTTCTTATGATTTATCTTACTGTATAGGCATTCTCATGCCTTGATCTACAGAATGCTTATTTGTTCCATCTATTACCAGAATGCTTTGTTATGGCATATACCACAACGTGCATTGTTATTATTATTACTTTGTCAATCTGTTTTGTTACTTTTAAATCATGTAATATTTTTGTTAGTTTTTATTAATTTTTAACTATTGTAATATTGCATGTGGAGCTTTTCTCCCTGGGCGACCATTGAAATAGGGCTCATTTTGGCCCAATGGACTTCCCCAGCTAACAAAATATTAACAAATAAATAAATAAATGATATTATGAAAAGAAGTGAAAATCATGATAGAAGACATTAATAAGGCATTTCATACAAACAAATGTGAAATGTTATGAGTGATAATGAAAACATATAATATAAGTGAGCATTAGAAAATTATGTTTCTCAGCATATAGTAAAAATAAAGTAAACATGCTTGTAAATGGTTTGTTAATTCAAGAGGTGCATATGAAGAGTGGTGTAAGACAGGGATGCCCAAAGCATTATTATAAATATGGCAGTATGTGAAATAAATTACAAAAGGAGTATATAACACCCAAAAGACTATTAATTCCAATATGTTTAACTTATGCAGATAACATTATAATAATTGCAACAAACAAAATTTGGATAAAACAACTAATAATTTGCACAAATGAATTTCTGAATTTGATAGGGAAATAAAGGGAAAAGTACAGGTTTAGGTGATGTAATGAAGATAGGGGGTATATATTTTACAATTAATGAAATTTCTATTAGGAATAACATTTGGGAATAAAGATGTAAGCAGAATTTAATGAGAAAACAATAGAAGAAATAAAACAAACCTGCCTTTTCTGAAGAACAAATAGATTATCATTCAGAAAAAAGACTTATTTGATACATTTACTACTGATGGGAAAAATATCATACTTAGCAAATGCATTTATGTTGTCAACAATATTTGAATAGGGGTTATTGCAGATATATATTTTTTTTATTTATATGGGATCCTATATTAAACTCAGTAAAAAGAGCAGTTTTGTATGCAGGTAAAGAGGAAGGACGTTTAGGGTTAATTAACCCAGTGGTATATACTTCTTCATTCAATTTATACAAAGTGCTAAAGGAGATAAATGAAAAAGATATGAGATTAGCTGTAAAATTCTATAAATATAAGTATGGTAAATTTTGCAGTATGGTAAAAAAAAAGAAAAAAGAAAAGACTTTATATGAAGAAATAAAATGTTACTAAGAAACAATATTTTTGTGGAAAAAATGATGATATAGAAAAAGAAAGAAAGGCGTGGTATAAGAATGCAATTATAAAACATTACTATGTAAAACCATGCAAAAATCTAAATATGTAAGTATATTGTAGCTAAGACTTCTTTTTGTATATGAATAATGGACCCATACTCTTTTCTATAAGTGCTGTGAGATCTTTTTCATTTACCTGATTTACTACTAACTGAAGCAGCTAGGACCTTGATTTAACATCTGATCAGAGGGACTTCATATGTGAGACTGCAGCACCCCCTCATGCTGCACTGCAGTGTCAGCAATCCATCGACACAGTGTTGAAGTGGAATCAACAGCCTTCTCACCAAAGGTACGTATGCCACCTGGTGTGCCAGTAATGCTGCTTTCAAACTTTATAGCACAAACACTGGTGACTATTTGCTAAAACAAAAACAGTTGCAAATTAAAAACAGACTTAGCATGATTGACAGTAAACTTCTCTTCCCTTGAAGTTCACATTCATTGAAAATGCATTGAAACTGACATGCTTTGAAAATGCACCTGGCCACTAGCAGATTAACTGTATCTTGGTCCAGGTCTATATTACAATGGCAAACTTGTAAAAGTTTGAATGTTGTACTGTCAAACCCTAATGTCCGAAATCCAAAAATAGCGAAGCCACGGCACATCAATTTTTTTACCCAGTGAAAAAAATTGGTGGGCCGTTTTTGGGGGTTTGCTATTTCTTCCACTGTGGTGCAATCTTGGAGTTGGTATACTTAAGTAGGGGGTGTGTGGGGGCCACAGCCCCCCAGATTGCGGGGTGTGGGGTGCAAAGCCCCCCTCTTTAGTTTAAATTTAAGGTTTAATTTTATTTTTTTTTTGTCACGGAACAGCAATTTTTTTCCCTGGGGAAAAAATCGCTGTTCTGTGTTTTCGTTATTCTTGGGTTTTGGACTTTAGGGTTCGATATTACAACATTCAAACTTATATTAGTTCGATGTTGATATAGATCATCTTGGTCCCTGGGCTGTTTTCAAACCATGGCTCCCTGCAAAACTTTTTAGGACCATGTATAAATGTATGTGTTATTTGATTCACCTTCCTGATTTATTTCTTGTTTAATATAGCAACATTTTGTTAGACTGCATTTTAAATTTGTAGTTTTGAACATTTTTTTCCTTATAAAACAAAAGGAGACTGGGTAAAATTGCCAACCTGCATTTATTAAATCAAATTAAGCACTTTCATCCTGGTACAATGGACTTCCTCAGGATAACAATTCCAATAACAATCCATTCTTAAATTGAGCTATGTCACAAACTAATTGACCATCAATTAATCAATCAAGTTATTTAAAACACATAAAGTTTTAAAAATACATGCACTTTAATAAAAACCATGACAGTGCCCCCTCTCACTGAAGATATTTAAAATGCATAAATATATTTATATAAAATAAGCAGCTTTCATTTTAAGCACAGAACTTAGTGACACCTATTCATTTAATCTGGATGGATCAGAGGCATTCATTCTGATCTGCCACTTAAGTCTTATGTATTCCAAATAGTCATCCATAGGCCCCCCCAAACCCGAAATCTGCATGGTCACCAACAACAAACAAAAAATTTAAAGTAATGCTGCGGGAATTTTCTTATATGTTTAAACGACGCATTACTTTCAACCTTAGTCTTTATGTCATAAACATGTTGATAAGCCCTGTTCCTTAATGCTTTCCTCATTTTGCCTGTATAAAAACTTTCACATAATAGGCATGAAGCAATGTAAATAATACCTTTAGTGAAACAATAGTAGTTATGCATAGGCTTAATCATGCCAAAGCCCTTTACAAAACTGAGCCCGGTTCCAAGATATGTTTACATTGGGTACAATTCCCACATTTTTTTCATGCTGCCCTTTTTCAATTTAATAAGTAGCCTTTCAGGCAACATTTTAAGTAAGTAGGGCTATTCGACCCGGGATGATTTGACCCCATACACTTTCATGTTTAAATTTACATTTATTGTGTATGGGAGTAGCTAGTGGACAGTTTGACCCCAGATGATTTGACCCCGGACTATTTAACCCCAATCATATAAAAAAAAGTTTTTAAAGTTTTATAAATGCGTTTAATTGCTTAACATATCAGTCATGCTTTTTTTCACTGGCATTTAATTTATTATTTAACGTTTTTTATATGTAAATGTTAATTTGTTTAACATTTTATTTAATTTTCAAATATAATTAATTAATAACAGTTTTTTAACTTAACTTTAAAATCAATATTATTTAACATTGCGAACATTAATATTATTTTAAATTAACATTAATATCATTACATGTATTTCAAATGCAAATCTTTTAAACAGTAATATATCCTCATGACTTCTTTCTTTCTTGTTTTTTTTTTTTTTTTGAGGTAATCTTTGACATTTTCTCAGTAACTATGTATATGCATGAGGAGTATATAACATTTTTTCTTCTTTATGTCAAAATATCTGTGTTTTATTTTTTTCTTGCTTTGCCATTTCAGTGGGGTCAAACCATCCAGGGTCAAACTGTCCGGGGTCAAAATGTCCCGAATCCTATTTTGATACTCAAATCCATTCTAGGTTTGTCACCTACTATGACCAAATGTTCCTGATCTACAGTGAAAATGGTCCAGTTTCTCTGTATAATGTTCTTTATGTCAAAGACATGCAAATTAAATGAGAGAATCAAGGCTCTCCGAAACCCTCCATCTGTACATTGGGGACCAAACCATGTGTATTTAACCTCTTACCTAATAATGGTGTAGAAAACCCCATTTGTCTCTTAACTTTAACCTCATTTATGACTTGTCAAATACCTCATGGTACCCCCTCTGTATAAACATCCATAAAAGTTTCAAACGCTCATCCTCAAGCATTCACTCTTCTAACATCCTGGCCAACCTAACATATTGTCTTTTCACTAAAGATTTTTTTTCTGGTGGTCTGGATGCCAACTGGTATAACGCAAAAACAACTTCAAATAGGTTGGCTCCCTGTAAAGGGACAACTGAAACTTTTTAGTAACAAAGTTCTTATAGATAGTAACATCCCAGTAGTTAAGCCTGTCCCTATTAAGTCATTGTAAATTTCAAAAACTGAGTAGTTGAATTCAGGTAATTGAAGAAATCAGTCAACTTTTCTACGCTATCCTTCTAAAACAATATGATGCTGTCAAGGTAACGTCCATATAAAGCCCAGCAATCCTGATATTGGGACCTAAGGACAAACAGGTCATCCTATTGAGCTAAGACAATGTTACCAAAAATGGTGACACAGCCCCTATAGCTACATCCTTGACCTGCTTAAAAATTTTGTTTTCAAAAATCAAGAAGTTGCTTGCCAAGACTAGCTTCATAAGTATCCTGATGGGAAAGTAAACTTACATGCTCCAATTCTGAGTTGCCACAATAAATGTTAAAACCACTCCTACCCCTGTTGATGAGGAAATCACAGAGAATAAGTCACACACATAATTTTTTTACCATTGTTAAGTGGTCATCATAAACCTCATTAAACACCTTGAATAGAAAAATCCCAAGAGTCTCGATATAGGTAGGGACATTTTTCCAGAACACCCTTAACCTTGTGGTCAATACATTTAGTAATAGGAAATGTTTTGGATGCCTTGGCATCCACAATTGGGTATAGGGGAGAGTTCCCTAAGCTTTTGTGTATTTTTGGGATTCCAAAAATGGTAGAGATATGGGGACGGAGTACCTTGAGAAACTCATGCTCATTGACAGAAATGTGACCATTAAACATCAGTTCTTTCAGTGTTAAATCTATGCTATGATAAGCTATATTAAGTTTGTTTCTGGAAACTTCCTCATAGGTCTCAGTGTACAAAATAGAGAGCATCCTATTGATGTAGTCATTAGAGTCCATCACAACGATACCCCCGCCCTTATGTGGTTTCATCACTCTGATTTCCTTATTCAAAATAATTGTCCTTCAAAAGTAATGTTCCTAAATCAAGTTCACATATTTTCTCAAACATATTAACAATGGGATGAATAGGGGGATTGAATACACTTGGTCTTTTAAGATTCAGTCAAGTTTGGGCAGCACAGAAATCAGAGTTACCCTTAAAAAAGAAACCAAGGTTCAACTTTCTACCAAAGAGTTTCAATTGATTAATAGTCTCCTCTATGTTAGCTCTCCATGCCAGGACAAAGTTCAAAACCTTTTCAAGAAGATCCGCCCATTCAGTGGTAACACATGCCTGACTCAAGTTGTAGATCTTAAAGTCCCCCTTGGTGTTGCAAATAATTGTACATATCCCATCAGTGTGTTCAAAATCTAATGGAAACTCATTCTTTCTCTCCCTCCCCCCTCTGTGGGGGTGGGTGATAATAGGGTGCATGACTTTTGCCCCCAATGCTCTCTTCCTCTGATTCATTAACCTTTCCAATCTCCTCAGAGGGAGAACCACTAAAGGGTCGGGGTCATTGACAAAGTTCTCACCAGAACCATCACTGTTCCTAACCACATGCCCCTTCATGATGATCCCCTTTTTGCCACTGTTGCTGTTGGCCTAGCAGAGGGGCAGGGTAGGCCTGTCCATTTTCATAATCACTTAACTTTTTTCTTTTTTAATCTTAAGTGCTACAATGTTTCTATCCACATAGTTAACAGCAGCCTTATAATCATTGATTTTACTTTCAAAAAGTAAGTCTGTATGAATGTGTTTATCAAGTCTGTTAATCTCAGCATTTACGTTCAACATCTTTCTATCATCATCCGTAATTAAAACATTCAAAAACTTACAGCCATGCTTGTTAAATAACAACAGTAGCTCACAATGCAAAGGTGAGTTTTTGACCAAGCCAGTTGGGTATTTCCACATGCGTCACTAAGTTCTTTGCTTAAATTGAAAGCTGCTTATTTTATATAAATATATTTATACATTTTAAGTACCTTCAGTGAGAGGGACACTGTCATGGTTTTTATTAAAGTGCATGTATTTTTAAAACGTTTTGTGTTTTAAATAAGTTGATTGATTAATTGATTAATTAGTTTGTGATGTATCTGTATTAAAGAATGGATTGTTATTGGGACTGTTATTCTGAGGAAGTCCATTGTACCAGGGTGAAAGCGCTTAATTTGATTTAATAAATATGGGTTAGTGATTTTACCCAGTCTCCTTTTGTTTTATCAGTTTTTAGTCGTTTGTTTCTCATTTTAACCTTTTTTCAGTAAGGAGTGTAACAAAATGTATGAACCAGTACTGACAAAAGTACCCATTTCAACCATATATAATGACTGTCTGAAATCATCAGTGATTTACTGAAGGGGTCCTATCAGTTGGTGTAACTTACTTGGGCATTGTACACACACACACACACACACACACACACACACACACACACACACACACACACACACACACACACCAGTGTTTCTTATGCTTAGTCAAACACTCTGCTTGTGTTGTGCTTATGAGGTCATAAGAAGGCCGAAATATGCATATCCACAGCTAATGGGGTTTGGCTTTATCGACCTGAAATTGTCCATTTAAACGACTTTAAAAGAAAAAGTCATGGGCATTCAGAATTGCCATATAGCTGAAACACCTAATGTTCATAAGGGTAATTTGCATAAATCCCATGTTCCTCTGATACAAGAGGTTTGAGAGGTCACTCAGTGAAAGTTCTAGCTTGGCTAGAGTTTTCATTTAGTTTTTATTGTTTTTTTCTGTGTGACCTTCTCACTCTTTGATTTAGTTTGTACTTACAAACATTAGAAATCATAACAGATGAATGATAAGCATTTTAACTATTAAAAACCCTAGTGTAAATAGTTAAGAAAAAATAAAAATAATCCAAAAATATCTCAAATTTTCCAAATCAATATGGATTTACTTAAACACAAGATGTTAGTGCATCTAGGAGCTAATCTATCTGCCTATGTATGTCTTTATAACATAATTACATAATTTAAATTATCAGAACCTGTACAGTCACCCCTGTTGTCAGTTTATGTTTATATTTAATGTATATATTTTCTTAAATTCTTTTAGAGTTTTACTTTTGCTGGTACTCTAAGCATGTATCCCTTTATATATAAAAATAACTTTTGTTGTCAGTTACTCCTGAGACTAGCACCTTGAGTCTAGTCTTTTTAGTTTTGCACATTTTTTTTCTGAAAAATGCTGCCATCTTGTGTCCTTAGATTCCTCAGCTTTTCATTCTGTCTCCTGCAGATGAATGGGAAACGCTTCAGCTAGCCTAAATAAAACTTAAGCACATACTAGTGCTGCAACAGAATACAAGATCTCTGGTTGTCTGGTGGGTATATTACTGTAAACTAAACTAGGGAAGTATTTTGTAACCTGTCATGTTTTCTTTTTAAAATGCCCATGCATTACCATTAATAAAGTGATGTAGTGTTTACATTTGTTATGATGCTGTTCTAACCTGTCTAATACAGAGTCACAGCCCTTGGGATGATTCATTGTAACTCTGCCACAAGTAATGTTTATTTTTCAGTTTATTCTTGCTGGCTTTCAGAATGGCTGCATATGCTACCCACAGTATAAAATGAATATGGAAGTGTACTGATTACTTGTTTCTGCTGTGCATTATATTTTTATAGGATGCAATCAGTTTGTGCCAAATCAGAAAAAAAATACTATGAACCTTTTAAGCTGTAATGATATACAGGTCAGATGTATGCTCTTTATCACATTTAATCTTAGTTGTGCACAAAAGTATATCTATGAGCAAACCAGTAAAAGATATTAGGAGGATATACCCATAGACTTGATCCAGATGTCTACTGTCTCATAAACGGACCACAAAGGAGACCAAAGTCTTGCTATCCAAGACTGCTACAATTTGTGGGATACCCTGCAGCATTGCACTCGTTTCTGCTAGGTCACCTGATATATACTCTCTTTTTAATCCAGCAGTACCTTGGAGACTAGCACGTTCTGTCCACACTGTGTGCAGCGTGCCCTAGCCCTGCTGACTGACAAGGCATAAGCCCTCATTCAGTATGTGAAAACAGTATTGTGCTGACTTCTTGTTTATAATACAAAAAAAATGATAAGATTTTCCTCTCACAAAGTTTGTTTATTGATTCTAAGCTCTCCTTTTCTAACTGGTGACTAAACTGGTTTGTCAAATATGTATGGTTCATATATGTTTTTTGTGTTGCTATGTTGTGTTGTTGTGTAACATTGAGAAAAAGACCTTTGCAATACTCTCACAACCTTTGTGAACGCCATGTAAGTGTGAATGGCCCAGATCTATTGTCACTATTCCATTATTAACATTTTCACAAGGAATGTTGCTGCCTGTGCATATATAAGTGGCACAATATTAATAGGATGAGAATCTAGATATTCTGTTCAGTATCACTCTTGTTCATGCAACATTTATGGTCATATTATGATGATATAAACTCATCTTTGCCCATTTGTTTAATCACAAATCTGACATCAGTTCCATTAACATTTATTTATTTATTTTCTTGATTAGGTTTCCCTTTAGGCCTGCAGCCAGTTTTTAGGGTACAGCTAAGGTAATATTTATATCCAAGAAGACCCTTTTAAAATTCCCTTCTGTTCTGAGGTGGAGATTCTACAGATGTATACTATGATGGGATTCCTGCTACGTGATGAGATTTTGTGGTCATACAACATACATTAGGTGCAGATGCAGTACTGGAAAAGGCTGAGGAATGCATTGCAAATCTGCTGGTGTGCACAGGATTGTTAAATGGGTCTAGTGCTGTAGCTACATCTCTGGTGGGTATAAAAGCAAAATTAAACTCACTCGTAGAAACAATATGGCTGATTTCCCTGTGGTTTTCGTTACTGAAGGTAGTACTACTTCCAATAGAGAAGTTTTGTCAGAAAACAGTGTTGCTCTGGTGTTTAAGGTGTAGTAGCATTCTAAACTCCTGAGAAGGTGATTCTAAGTACTTACTTGCTAAGGAGCCAAGCTGGATTCTGGGATGTTGGAGTACAGATATCTTGAGATGTTATAAGTATAAGCATGGTAGGAAATGTTAAGACAGAGAACAGAACAACTTTTTTGCCTGCTTTTAATGATGCAGTGACAAAAATATTACTTAAAATTAGAGAAAGGATAAAATAACATTATTCTGTAAAAGAAATGTAACTGATTTACAAAGTGTGAATGCTTTTGGTAGGAATTTATTTTAGGATTGTTTGTGTTTTAAGCAGATGGATGCCCGTGCAATCCAGCATCTTTTTATGTGCAAGGTTTTGATGTGGTCCGTTGTGAAGAAATATATCTTTTTTTGAGTATATTTGAGCATAAAGTAAATCAGGTTTGTTGTTTATAAACTTTGAAGTGACATAAATATTTAATGAAACTGCATTCTTTATAAGTATTCTGATTAAGGCAGACTGCATATGAGCTATCTCATTATAAAGATAATCTTCAGTGGTGATGAACACCAGATAGGAGAGTAGAAGAAAAAACACTTTTAATATCCTCAGTGGTCAAACAGTTTGTATAATATTGTAGTTTGCCAGAAACATATTCACTGTTACTAAAAATAAATTTTCACAAGCCAACAGTTCTAAGAAAACTATGATTGTGCAATCTGAAGGCTTTGCAGTGATTCCATTACTTGTTTTGATACACAGATTACAAACAAACAAAAAAAATAGAGATTCTAAGTCTTGAATACTCAGAGCAGGCTGACAGTTCTGCAAATAGTTATCATGAAGAAATGCAAAATGTAACTTGTGGAGACGAAGTGTTCTGGCCTAAAAATCCAACTTCCATCACAATCATAATTTTACAGCACTCAGGTAGTTTTAAGTATTTTCATAGAAAATGGAAATTCAGTGACCCAGCTTATTTGTGAATTTGTCTTACATCATACTGTGTGCAAAACAGGAAAAAGAAATGCTTTAGCTATAATATGAAAAGCTATTTTTTGTAGAAGACAGGTGTTTTATACAAATGACAACTGGCAAAACAATGAGTAAACTGCATTTGGTGTTTGGAAATAAAGAGAATGCTGGAGAGAATGTTCCAAAGATGGCAGCTAGTGGTTGCCCACAGATGTTACTGTGGTTTGTAGTCTATCTGGTTATCCTATCAGCAAACTGCTCTGACTGTATCTACACACATTATTTAGTGAATTTGTTGATTCACTTACTGGAGTTGCTATATCTTTCATCTGGAAGTTAACGTGCGCTTTCCTGTGCTACTAAGGTTTTGCAACACTTTCTGGAAAACTGTTAACTTTTCGTGGTGAATCTTGAGTGATTACAGTTTTGGAGAAGGAAGAGGTATTACATGGTGTGCATCACTGTTTTGGCAGGCAATATGTGTGTAATAACATCATTCATATTATTTGGTTTCATTATGTATCACTTTTAATGTTATAAAGTGATTGTGCAATTCAGCATTTCATTTTTAAATTATGCAGTGCTGAAGCAAGGATTAAGGAAGTGAAGATAAAGCAAAAATAAATGCAGAATATGTAGGCTAAGCAAAGAAGATATCATGGGAAGCTGGATAAAAGTAAATAAATAGTTAGTACCAGAACCCAAATGGTGAAGTCAGAAAAAAGATGTACTTCGTATTTTATTAACATTTTAAAGTATAGCATAGGAGCCTATAGGAGGGTACTGAATGAGAAAGTAATAATGTAAACATTTTATATGTAGTGTTTGAAATACTAGAAAGTGTGAAAGGGAAAACTGCCTAGGTTGGCAAAAGAAACATCAAATGTGAAGTCAGTGAAACAATGGGATAGGATATTTCTTCATTCATATATACATTCATTTTGTTAACAGCAAATGTGATCTGATCCATGGACCCTTTTCATCATACTGTGAGCCAAATTATAAAGACAAATAGATTTATAGCTTGTTGCAAATAAGACAATGGCATTGCATTTCACACGGTATTACCAACATAAAACATGATAAGAAATAAAACAACATTTACAAAATACAGGCAATTGTACTGTATAAATGACATAGGGCATGACTGGAGACAATATCTACAATAAAAGGAGATATTGTAGATATTGTACTGTATAAATGACATAGGGCATGACTGGAGACAATATCTACAATAAAAGGAGATATTGTAGATATTGTACTGTATAAATGACATAGGGCATGACTAGAGACAATATCTACAATAAAAGGAGATATTGTAGATATTGTACTGTATAAATGACATAGGGCATGACTAGAGACAATATCTACAATAAAAGGAGATATTGTAGATATTGTACTGTATAAATGACATAGGGCATGACTAGAGACAATATCTACAATAAAAGGAGATATTGTAGATATTGTACTGTATAAATGACATAGGGCATGACTAGAGACAATATCTACAATAAAAGGAGATATTGTAGATATTGTACTGTATAAATGACATAGGGCATGACTAGAGACAATATCTACAATAAAAGGAGATATTGTAGATATTGTACTGTATAAATGACATAGGGCATGACTAGAGACAATATCTACAATAAAAGGAGATATTGTAGATATTGTACTGTATAAATGACATAGGGCATGACTAGAGACAATATCTACAATAAAAGGAGATATTGTAGATATTGTACTGTATAAATGACATAGGGCATGACTAGAGACAATATCTACAATAAAAGGAGATATTGTAGATATTGTACTGTATAAATGACATAGGGCATGACTAGAGACAATATCTACAATAAAAGGAGATATTGTAGATATTGTACTGTATAAATGACATAGGGCATGACTAGAGACAATATCTAAAATAAAAGGAGATATTGTAGATATTGTACTGTATAAATGACATAGGGCATGACCCGAGACAATATCTACAATACAAGGAGATATTGTAGATATTGTACTGTATAAATGACATAGGGCATGACTAGAGACAATATCTACAATAAAAGGAGATATTGTAGATATTGTACTGTATAAATGACATAGGGCATGACTAGAGACAATATCTACAATAAAAGGAGATATTGTAGATATTGTACTGTATAAATGACATAGGGCATGACTGGAGACAATATCTACAATAAAAGGAGATATTGTAGATATTGTACTGTATAAATGACATAGGGCATGACTAGAGACAATATCTACAATAAAAGGAGATATTGTAGATATTGTACTGTATAAATGACATAGGGCATGACTGGAGACAATATCTACAATAAAAGGAGATATTGTAGATATTGTACTGTATAAATGACATAGGGCATGACTAGAGACAATATCTACAATAAAAGGAGATATTGTAGATATTGTACTGTATAAATGACATAGGGCATGACTAGAGACAATATCTACAATAAAAGGAGATATTGTAGATATTGTACTGTATAAATGACATAGGGCATGACTAGAGACAATATCTACAATAAAAGGAGATATTGTAGATATTGTACTGTATAAATGACAAAGGGCATGACTGGAGACAATATCTACAATAAAAGGAGATATTGTAGATATTGTACTGTATAAATGACATAGGGCATGACTAGAGACAATATCTACAATAAAAGGAGATATTGTAGATATTGTACTGTATAAATGACATAGGGCATGACTAGAGACAATATCTACAATAAAAGGAGATATTGTAGATATTGTACTGTATAAATGACATAGGGCATGACTAGAGACAATATCTACAATAAAAGGAGATATTGTAGATATTGTACTGTATAAATGACATAGGACATGACTAGAGACAATATCTACAATAAAAGGAGAATGCAAGAACTTGTAGGCTGATGTGTCTAGAACTGACAAACATCTACCCTTCTAGTGGACAGAGTCTATTCCTGAATATGGGTCACCAGAAGCATAGAGCAAAGCCTTGCCTCTGTGCCATTGAGAGCTGGAAACATGAGAAACTGGAAAAAAAAGCAGTCTAACAAAAATTTTAAATCTTCACAGAAATCTTATATTATAAGCCAGAAGCAGACTTTTGTATGCATTCTGGCATAGCTAAATCCAGTTTAATACATGTTGAATTTATGCTAATCTCTGCTGCATTTTGCTATGATTGCAATATTGTATAATCTCACATAAGTACAAGATATTTCCTTCCTATAAAAATATAATACTTTATTAATGCATTAACTTTAATTTTATAGACATTATAATATTTTTCTACACTTGTGCATGAATCGTGCCATCCCAAATAGAACCAAGATGCTCTTCTCCAAAAAAGGGAAGTCAATCTGGTGGTCCCCGGCTATAAACAAACTATACAACAGAATGAAGAAACTGTTGCCGAAAAGAGGAAAATCCCAGGATGTGAAAAACTCCCTCACCAGCCTCAGTAAGAAGCTGAGATCCCTCATAAAATCCTCAAAAGCTAGTTACGAAAATAAAATTGCCAAAGATTCCAAAGACAACCACAAGGCATTCTATAACTATGTCAAGAATCTAAATGGCAATGCTCAGATCTGCTCTGTGCTACAACAGAATGGCATTAAATATTCTGATCCCAAGGATATTGCCAGTATCCTGGCAGATCTATTTAGTGCCAACTTCACTCCCCTCTCACCCCCTAAAGGGCCCATCTCAATACCAAAAGATTGCTAAATTCTGATAATCACAGCCACACAGGTAGAAACAGCACTCTCCAAAGCAAAGAATACAGCATCCATGGGACCAGATGACATCCCAGGCTATGTACTACATGAACTACAAAATGAACTGGCACCCCACCTAAGTGTCATGTTTAATCATAGCCTCACCTCAGGCTTCATGCCCACTGAGTGGCACACAGCTACAGTTATCCCGCTCCACAAGGGAGGATCTGCCTTGGATCCCGGGAACTACCGTCCCATCAGTCTGACAAGCCTGATCTGCAAGGGCATGGAACGCATTATCATGGAACTTATAAACAAAGACATTGGCAACCTTCAGACACTGGACCCCACCCAGTTTGGGTTTGTGAAGAGCCGATCTTGTCTCCTGAATCTGATTGACTTTTTCAAATTGGTCTCCAGAGCTGTGGATGAGGGTAAGGCGGTCCACACAGCCTATCTGGACCTTGCTAAGGCCTTCGACACCATCCCCCATTCTGGAATCATAGATAAACTTACTAAGCTGGGCATAAATCCCTACGTCACTCGATGGGTTGCCAACTGGCTTACTGACAGATCCCAGACTGTAAAAGTAGCCGACTCTAAATCCAGCTCCAGACAAGTGACAAGTGGAGTACCTCAGGGTTCAGTCCTGGGACCGCTCTTGTTTGACATCAACTTCTCTGAAGTACAGGCCAACACTAAGGGACTCTGGCTAACAAAGTTTGCAGATGACTGCAAACTGGGAGCCATTATTGAATCCACAAATGATGTGGATATTCTGCAAAAGGGCCTTACAGAAACAGATGCCTGGTGCCAGAGCTCAAGCTTAATGCCAAGAAATGTATAGTTATCCCCTTTGGGAAAAAACATGTACCCATGAATTACCATATAGGTGGCAGTACACTAAACACCAAAAGTGTGATAAGAGACTTAGGGACACAGGTGGACAGTGGTGTCACCTTCGATAACCCCATCGCCACAACAGTCAGGAAATCCTTCTATGTGGCACACCTCATCACTAAGGGCTTTTCATCCAGAAAAAAGGAGGTCATTGTCCCACTGTACTCATCCCTCATTAGACCCATTATAGAGTATAATGCCCCATTTGGTATGTACCTCAGACGACACCTGCAACAGCTGGAAAGGCCACAGAAATACCTCACTAAAAGAATCACAGGCCTAAAGCAGATGCCATATGCTGACCGTCTAAAAAAACTCCAGCTATACTCTGTGGCATATCGTCTACTCAGAGGTGATCTCTGCTTAACATACAAGGCCATGTCAAACCCTGAGCTGTTCGACATGCTCCACTTAAAGAAATCCCAATACCTCAGAGCCACACGCTCCAGGGATCTAAACCTTATCATCATAATGAAAATGAACAAAACATGCTGGAGGGATAGGTTCCTGACCCAGAGACTCCCCATACTCTGGAATAGACTGCCCATATATGTCAAACAGAGTACCTCATTGGCCCTCTTCAAAGGGAACCTTGATGATGGGATGGGAGATAGGAAATTCACCCCGGTGATCATGTCAGTCGCCCTGCTAGACAGGGTCCCAGAGAAGTAAATATTGTGGGAAAAAATTTCCAGGGAATTGTTATGGCTAGGCTTGCATAGGCCTTAGGGCCGATAGCCTAGTACCATCCCATGAACCTATGAACCTATGTAACTATTGCAAATACCACTTTTACCCAGCAATGCCCATTGAATGTTAATATCTAGTCTGCTATAAAATCAGAACTATAAATTTCTAGTCTTATAATTTTCTGATATAATTTGGCTAAAATAAATTAATTTGGAATTAGTCCTCTATCACAGCTAAAATTTATGTAAGTAAATAAAGTACTGATTTTGAAAATCTTAAGAATCAATATGTTGGAAATGTTATAATTTCAGTAGGGAAAGTTGGTTCCCTATTCTAATTCACAGATCTGTAATCACGATTCCAAGAATTCTGAAAAAAAAACAGTAAAATTAAAAGGCAACAATGAATTTTGGCAATGATTGTTTTCTTTTAAAGTTATTTTTTGCAGAAGTGCAAGCCCTCTGCACTCCAAATGCGCGCACACACACCCACACACACACACACACACACACACACACTAGTTTGCCTACAATCTGCCATCTCCCCAAACTTCATTTCAATGGTTATTACAAGGCTAGTTGCCCATGTAGACCATTTTAAACCTAGAGAGTTTGCCTTGCTGAGAATCAAACCCTGTACTTCTTGTTTGTGAAGAAAATACCTTAGCCATTATGCCAGCCCCTAAATATAGGTAAGTAAATCTTAAGAATCAATATGTTGGAAATGTTATAATTTCAGTAGGGAAAGTTGGTTCCCTATTCTAATTCACAGATCTGTAATCACGATTCCAAGAATTCTGAAAAAAGTAAAATTAAAAGGCAACAATGAATTTTGGCAATGATTGTTTTCTTTTAAAGTTATTTTTTGCAGAAGTGCAAGCCCTCTGCACACACACACACACACACACACACACACACACACACACACACACACACACACACACACACTAGTTTGCCTACAATCTGCCATCTCCCCAAACTTCATTTCAATGGTTATTACAAGGCTAGTTGCCCATGTAGACCATTTTAAACCTAGAGAGTTTGCCTTGCTGAGAATCAAACCCTGTACTTCTTGTTTGTGAAGAAAATACCTTAGCCATTATGCCAGCCCCTAAATATAGGTAAGTAAATCTTAAGAATCAATATGTTGGAAATGTTATAATTTCAGTAGGGAAAGTTGGTTCCCTATTCTAATTCACAGATCTGTAATCACGATTCCAAGAATTCTGAAAAAAAAAAACAGTAAAATTAAAAGGCAACAATGAATTTTGGCAATGATTGTTTTCTTTTAAAGTTATTTTTTGCAGAAGTGCAAGCCCTCTGCACTCCAAACGCGCGCACACACACACACACACACACACACACACACACACACACACACACACACACACACACACACACACACACTAGTTTGCCTACAATCTGCCATCTCCCCAAACTTCATTTCAATGGTTATTACAAGGCTAGTTGCCCATGTAGACCATTTTAAACCTAGAGAGTTTGCCTTGCTGAGAATCAAACCCTGTACTTCTTGTTTGTGAAGAAAATACCTTAGCCATTATGCCAGCCCCTAAATATAGGTAAGTACTTGGCTCATTGCCCTTGTTGGTAATTTAATGTCTAGACAATTTCCTTTTTGATATTCAAACCTTGTACCCTGTGTCTATAAGGTAAACACCTTAATCAGTATGACAAATCCAAATGGTATAACAGTCTACTTCTTTTTTTGTTTTTTCACACTCTTGAACTTTTGTCCTACATCCTTTCAACATGTTTTAGCTGGCTAAAACTGCACAATAACAACTGTGGACTACTAGGAACTCCAATTACATGGAGTTCTAGATGCTCTAGGGTCTATTTTAGAGATTGTGTTTCCAACCTAATGATCTAATGATGGCCTGAGCAAAAATGAAGACTGTGGAAAGGAATTCAGTCTTAATTATTTCTTTCTTTCTTTATTTATTTACTCAGTTTGGTAACCAGAGTAGAACACTTATCCAAAATTACATATTTCAGTCTCAGCCCAGAGACTTATTTTCTTCTTTCAAGGAAGAACTAAGTTATCATCAAAGATTCATATTCAAAGCTGGCAAAAAATAGTTCCCGATGCACAAGAAGACAGATCCTTGTGTGGCTATATGATGCCTCCCTACCCCAAAAAAGCAAGACAGTCACCTTATATTTGTCCCTCCAATATTAGATTGGGGTGAAAATAAATGAACAAATGGCCACAGTCATATATTTCAAGTTGCTGCAGTTATACATATACATAGCAAACGTCATCATCCATCTCCCCAGAAGAGAGATATCTTTTGTATAACCCCTTGATATCATACTGGGATGAAAATGAAGGAACAAACAGAATACAATAATAGATTTCGATTTGTTGCTGTCAAACACGCATACACAGTATACCTTACCTCTACACTCATACAAATAGCCATCTTTATACGTGTGATGTTTGTGTTTACTGTTTTCCTTTCTACAGCTGTCTTTAATAGGAGAGTAACATTCCCTGTAATTTACAAATGGCCCAGTGAGTAACATGATACTACAAGAAACCACTGTATGGCAAAAAGATGATATATCAAATGTCCTTGAATTTGCCTCAAAGTTTTGCCAATAATGGCTTAAATGCATGATTGCCTGGAAAAAGATGGAAGACTGCCTTCAACAGATAGTGACAAATGTCATAATTTCAAACTTCTTTTTATCATCATACATATCTATAACATTGTATTTTGTCAATTCCTAAGTAAATAGTACAGATATTGAAACACTGTCCCTGACTGAGGTCTTTTTGCCTGATTTGGCTTTTTTTCCGAAATTCTTCAGGCAAAGGTTGTGTACTACACAACAGACTGCAGATCTTACAGCATACTGCACAAATGAATATATAAAAACTTTAAGAAAGCTGCATAACCGAAGGTATTTGCTAGAAGAAATATGTGTAACTACAAATATATATCAATAATGTTATAATAAAGAAAAAGAAAGCATAAACATATCTGCACACAGAAGTGCATCTGCATACAGATATGGAATGTTTATGTCATTGCAAAATTTTGTATATAAATATAAGTATGCATATGTATGCATTTAAAATACAGATGCACATCCGCATGAGTATAATTACAATTCTTTTTTCAAGTATAACAAATGCATGTATTTATATGCAAACAAAAATAAATATTTGCCTTGCCAAATAATTTCATTTAAAATAGGTATTACCTTAGTTAAAAGCTGAAATACATGCAGACTATTTTTCTAAAGAAAGGATTTTGTTCTTGTATGCCAGAAAAAAAATTATTAGTAAGAAAATCGTGTAAGGTAGTCATTTCTTCCACAATATTAACTGTATGTACAAGATGGCTGAACTAAGTCAGGCACCACACCTTAGTCAGACTGAAGGTTGGGGTGGAGATGGGGTGAAGGTTGCAGTGTGAAATGAATGACCAGAACATAGTTTAGTGTGGGATGACCAGTTGTATTACTTTGGTATGTTTAAACAATCCAGTTATATGCTTACACTTATTAAGCAGAAAATTATCAAAGCACTTGTTCTAACGTATATGCATTATATCCATTTCTAATAGTAAATATGTTATGTTTAATGAAGGTTGAATAGAATGTAAGTGAAAACTTCCTTTTTATTGCTACATTATTATGTACCTGCTTTTGTTGTATGAAAATTCACAAAGTATTACATAAACCTTCAACTTAGGGGTGCAAACCATAACAACGGAAAGTAGAACCTACACTGAAAGTGTATTGTAAGATTTCAGATCCCAAACATGCAAAGTACACACATAAAAGTATATGAATTTGAAATTTGAAGGAAGATACACTCCTACTATGGAAATATTGCACAGTATGAGAATTCAGATGTGAATAAATGTTTAAAGAAATAAACAGATATACAGAGCAAGTGCAACAGTAACAGGAATGCCTTGCAGACTACTACTACTAATATCAGAAATGTTAAGGAAAAAAGGTGAGAGGTAAACAAAAATGGTCTTATGTCTTCTTTATCTAGCTGGAGATTAAATTAATTAACTGCTTTCTAGAGCATATGAGGATGAAGAGATTGGTACAAGGTGCTGGTAAGTATGAATTTAACCAATTTCTTCACTGTACATAACTACAAGAGTACTTATAAAGAATGGTAATAGAAGCAGTAAAATGCTTTCAGTACAGTACTGCAGACACATCAAAAAAAATGTCAAGTAATAAAAGTTATTTTCCATCTTTAAAGAATGGTGATAGAAAGACCAAAGTGCTTTCAGGAGCGAAATCCATATCAGGCAAAATATTAAATGCATTATTATTTCTTATAGTACTATCACTAGACTGCAAATGTAAATGTCACCAAGACTTGATAGCAGTACACTTATTTTCCCATATATGCATAAGTATTTCCCATACATATCGTTTTCATGTGTGCATAAGCATTTGCATTCATAATGCTTCAATAAAGATTTAATAAAAATAAAATTGATAACAATAACGTGAATGATGTGTAATACTATGTGTAAATTTATTATGTTTTTTTTTCTTTGTTTCCCCCAACTTTCTCTCCTTTTCTTATTTTAATTATGCATTCCTTTGTCCAGCTTTATCTTTTTTCCTTCCCATTTCTGTTTATTTTTTACAGATCCAAATTTCTCAGGAGCAGATCAGCTTTGTGCATCCCAGGTTAGGGAATATTCACCCTCTGTTCAACCAGAGATGTCTTCACAGAAACAGGGTGGTGACACCAGTCCAGAAGACATCCTTTCATATATCACCCTGGTAAGCCTCACTGAACAGGAGCTTCAGGACTTGATTGAGGACAAGGTGAAGCAGGTCATGGACAGACATCTTCAGCCAACTGAGGCATCCCTTTAGCCGGTAGAGACTCACTGCCTCATTCATAGTCAACCATCATTTGGGGTCCTCCACTACAACATCTGGCAGTACAAATGCATGAAGCCTTGTGGACTGGGGATGTTTCTTGGGTTGTACTCCTCTTCAGCCCCATTCTTCCCTTATCCTCTCTCCTACACCCTCTTACCAACTTCCAACCTACACTACCCACTTATATAAAAAAATGAAAAAAAAATAGGGGGGGTTCTATCCCCTGACAAAAGCATAGTGCCCCTCCTCTCCCTCCTTCCTCAGCACAATCCTCTTGATGTTTTTCTTCTGTAGTCCCCTTTTTGCTATGTCTTCCTTTTTTCAAGCTTTCCTACCGCCTTTCCATTCTTTTAATAAATTCATCAGGATGTTAAACTAAGAATACCCATATATACATATATACATACAAAGTTTTAAACTTCTTTATTTTTTTGAAAATATTAATAACAAGATCTGCATTGTACACCTCGTGCCTTAAGTCTTTCAAGCATGACTTTTGATAGCCGCATTCATCCACAATATCCAAGTATATACAAAGATAAACAAAGCCTATAGCTTTCACTTAGTTCTTCACATAAACATAATGATTACCTTCAGGTACTCTTCTCTCTTGTTGTAAGTAGGCATGTTTATCAAGATGCCTTTGCATTTAATTAGTCCAAAAAACCTGTTTGCTGTATTTGCATATGAGCATAGTGGTGCTCTATATCCACAGCTGCTACACAAGAGCAAAACCTGGGACTCTGAATACCACCTAATGTACTGTATATGTTCCAAAATACTTTCCACATAATATATACATTTAGTCACTCATTCATAAGTTCATAGGTAGGTACTTGGCCATTGGCCAGAGGGCCTAAGTAAGCCTAGCCAACAAGGTTCCCTGGCTTACGCCACCCAAGAAAGTTATTTTCCTGTGTCCGTGTCGAGCAGAGCCACAGAAGTGATCCCCGGGGTGTATTTCCTATTTCTCATCCACTCATCAAGATTTTTCTTGAAGAGTGCTAATGAGGAACTTTGCTTGACATAGATGGGTAGCTTGTTCCAGAGTATGGGAAGTCTCTGGGATAGGAATCTATCCCTCCAGCATGTCCTGTTTATTGTTGTGACAAGGTTTAGGTCCCTAGAGCCTGTATCTCGGAGGGATTGGGATTTCTTTAGGTGCAGCATGTCCAACAGCTCTGGGTTTGACATAGCTTTATATGTTAGGCAGAGATCACCTCGGAGTAGTTTTTCGAGATGGTCAGTGTAGGGCATCTGTTTGAGGCCAGTAATCCTCTTTGTGAGGTACTTTTGTGGCCTTTCCAGCTGCTGCAGATGTCTTGTGAAGTACATTCCAAAAGGGGAATTGTACTCTATAATGGGTCTAATGAGTGTCGAGTAGAGGGGAACAATGACCGCTTTTTTTTTTCCTGGATGAGAACCCTTTTGTGATGAGGTGTGCCACGTAGAAGGATTTCTTGATGACTGTGGCAATGTGATTATCAAAGGAGAGACTACTGCCCACCTGGATCCCAAGGTCTCTTATCACACATTCGGTGTTAAGTAGACTGCCACCTATGTGGTAGTTCATGGGTACAGAGTTTTTACCAAAGGGGATGACAATACACTTTTTGGCATTGACCTTGAGGCCATGGCTCTGACACCAGGCATCTGTCTCTGTGAGGCCCTTCTGTAGGATGTCCCTTTGCATTTAATATATATGTATATTCTATTTATTTAAAAGTTATAGAACCATTCCATACTATCCACATTAAACCTCATGAGTTAAACACACTTCTTTGCAGCATAATGGTATTCATTCCCCTATACCTTGTGCATATTTAATGTGTATTATCTGTGTAAGCATCCTTCTACATCATTGAGTTTAATCTTCTCACACTGAAATCAGCAAGAGGATATGGAAGCAGAAGGAGCTATGCAAGTTCTTAAAATGATAGGTGATTACAGTTAGATGAGAAAGGAGAATTACAAGATGCCTTGGGATGACATTATGGCATTACTTAAGGCCAGACTGATGAGGATAGGGTGGGAAAAATAAGAAAAGGCAGGTGGAAATGTATGAGAGAGAAGTGGATTTATTGGCAATAAAAAAGCAATTACTGAAGGACAGAGAGAACAGAAACATCTAATCCTTGGAACAGTTAAGATTTCAAGCCAGGTATGAAATTTTATTTGTGTCCAGTGCTGGCTGAAAAAATAATTTTGATGCATTCAGAGAGAAAATATGAAGAATTACATGAACAGGAGATTTAAATCATTGAAACAGAAAATGGAAGCAAGCATGATTGGGGAAAAGGATGGCTTCTTAACAAAAACCGGTGAAGAGATTTAAAAGTGCTATAGAGAATTGTATCAAGAACTGTCCAGAGCAGATCATGGGAATGTTATGGTAGAATGGGTGGTAGAATTTGGAATGTTAGTGAAAAAGGATCTACCAAACTGTAGGCACCTATCTTGGAATATGAGTTTAAGTGGGCTATTCTTTAGGTGAAGGCAGGTATGGCCCTGAAAGCTATTCATAACCCTGAAGAGTTCTGTAAACAGGAGGCAGCTATGATAGCACAGATATTAACTGAATTTGAGGACTATAAAAGGGAGGAGAAACTGTCATAATCAATGAGCCATGCCACTGTAGAAATTCTGCCTAGACAGCAGAGTTTAATTTATACTGGAAACTACAGACCATTTTAGTAAGTGACTTTAACATTAAAATTATAGCCAATGTCTTGGAAGTGCATCTTGATTAGGTATTCCGAATACTATATAAATCCTCCTTTCCTTGCCTTTATAAAGGGTGAAAAGTCTGTCAACAACTTCTTTAAAGAAGGTGGATAGAGAACAGGAGGCATGCATTGCTTGTCTTTTTTTTGACCTCAGAAAGGCCTTTGATATAACTTGATGGGCCTTTTCTGTGGAATATCATGCAAAAAAAGGGACCTGTGGAGAGATTTAGGGATTAGGGCCAGGCCTTTTTCATCATTCTACAAGTAGAGCTGCTGGTTGCAGGTGCAGGGAGGTATTCATTTGCATCTGAGGTGGAAGGAGGGAGGACAAGGCAAAGTTGATCCTTGGCCCAAGTCTCACAATGTTATTTATTGAGGAATTAGTAATAACAGTTGGATGCACATTTCAGAAGCTTCTGTTGCCAGAGGAGGTTGAAGAGATGCTGGGACAGTTCTTTGGACATTTGAAGATCATTGTAGTGTATCCAGCCTGCAGCGTTGTAAGAATGATAACTACTCTGATGTGGCTTAGGCAAAGAAACAGTAAGGCTAATTTGTGGAGTATGGATGAAAGACAAAGTCCAGTATACTAATGTTTACAGATGGAAAACTCAGTGACTGATATAAATAAAAACTATGGTAAACTTGAAACCAAGCTGCTAAAGTGACTAGTGTAGGGGAAAGCAAATTACATAAGGGAAGTGCTAATGCAATGAAGGTCACAGGCTTCCATTAGTACTACTCATATTGCATGCAGCCTACTACTAGGGTCTACATTATATAGTCAAAGCTTCAGGTAATCGAATACCTAAAGCTCGACACCAAAACAACAAAAGCTGTAAACATTGAATGGCCACTTCCACAGATTCTTTCATAGGCAAAGAATTCACTTGACCGAAGGAAAAAAAAATTCAAACCCTAATCGAGTGAGGGGGGGGGCTTCACCCCCCCCCCCCCATGTGGGGGACTGTGCCAAGCAAATTCTTCTTCAGGTAATCGAATACCTAAAGCTCAACACCAAAACAGCAAAAGCTGTAAACATTGAACGGCCACTTCCACAAATTCTTTCATAGGGAAAGAATTCATTTGACTGAAGGAAAAAAAAATTCAAACTCTAATCGAGTGGAGGGCTTCACCGACCACGCCCCCCCACACCCCCCTAACTAAATATGCCAACTCCAAGATCACTCTTCAGTGGAGAAAACGGCAGATTCCTGATAATGGCCAAGCAAATTCTTTCCCTATGAAAGAATTTGCGGAAGTGGCCATTCGATGTTTACAGCTTTCACTGTTTAGGTGTCACCCTTTAGGTATTTGTTTACCTAAAGTTTCGATCACCTAATATAGACCCTATTTTATACTTATGGAGGAGTATCTTGAGGAGTATGGAGAGAAAGCTGTATGGTGTTTATCACAAATGGTGACAATGAACCGTTTACTAAAAGTGAGCTGCTTGGAGAATTGGGGCCTTGCACACTTTTTAAGTGTGACATTCAGCATTTGAAACTGGAGAATGGAGTCGATGGTCCAGCAAGAGGACTGGGGACTTGAGGAATCACAACTTAAGACAAATACATTGGGAAAGAACTGATGAGGAGGAAGATGGGTTAGTAGAGACTCTGCGGGAAGTGATCAAGTCAACAAAGGGAGGGTTGAGGAATGGTATTGATAAGAAATGAGAGTAATCAGAGAAAGACCAGCTGGGAATCATGGCTGATAGAGGGTTTCTAGATCATAATATACAACAAAAGTTTGCTGGAATCACTGTGAAGTTGTAAGGTTATGTTTATTTTTTTCAGAATTTCTGGAAGCAGTGGAACATTGCAGAGACTTACTGATGTAATTACATATGGTCAGGGAAGAAATGGCCACAATGATAAGAAGTAAGGTAAAGTGTACAAACGGAAGAAAGCAAATAACCTCTTGGATACAGCAGTGTAAGTTCAAGAAATATTGTTGATATGCTAAGACTTGATAGCAAGATGGGGATTTGCAGCAAAGGGAATTCTACAGTTAAGGCAGATATGATAGGAAGGCCTTGATCTTATTTTATGGAGGAATAGGAATATTTGAGATGCCTGTTGGATATAAAAAGTTGCCAATAACTGGGACTTTTGAGTTGAGAGTTCACTCCAGGTAGTATATACACTTCAGTTAAGCTCTCTGAACCACAGCTTAATACATCCTGTTTTACCAACCTCTTCCCTCAAAATAAAGTTGTGATTTCCTCTGCTGCAATGTAATATGCTGTCTGGTTGCAGACTGTGAAATTCTCTACTGCCATTTGCATTAAGTATATATCTTTTTACATGCCATTGTCTCCTGCAACTGCCGGTATAATATCACCTTACACTATTATGCAACATTCCATTATGTTTCTTACCTTAAAAAGCATTATACAATGTTCTATTATATGTACGCATCTTATATGTGTATGTGTTCAGTTGGATCCCCTACACAATGCCGACATTCCAGAATGCCGACAACCATATGGCCGACACCATATGATCAACATTCAGAATGCCGACATTGAGTGGTCCATAGAAAAGGAAAATAAAATTTCCTTTCAACTTTTAGCAGGGGAGGCGTAGCTCTGCCCCCACACCCCCCGTAACTTTAATATACCAACTACAAGATCGCACTACAGTGCAGGAAAAGAAATCTTTCCATTCCACACTATAGTGAGATGCCAGTTCTGCATTGTCGGCATTATGAATGTCGACTATATGGTGTCAGCCATATGGTTGTCGGCATTCTGGAATGTCGGCAAACTGAAGTGGACCCGTGTTCAACTATATATTTGTATGTATATTTGTTCTACTATCTACTGACTGTTACTTTTTGGAACTTTTTCTCTCTGGGCCTCTACTGAAAAGGGGTTTATAGTAAACAAATACAGCTAAATAAAGTACTAACATAACTGCATTTCTTCCTTTCTTTTTTCAGTCATTGAATACTGGAAAGCACACTCGCCAGGGTAGGCAGCCTAACCTATTGAACTTCCTCTGCTAGTCCCCGATCTATGACAAAACAACCTAATTTGTAAAAACTTATATTTACTCTACCCTGGAGCCAGTGTACAATACCTTAGTCAGTCTCATTCCCTAAATGCTCCACATAAACTATGGCTTCCATTTAGTCATTTTACAACTAGTAATAAAGAAATATATTGGAATCTCCTGTCTCTAGCAGTGCATAGTCGCCAGTAATCAGGCTATTGTTTCACTCTGCAAATATTTAAAACCTAACTAAACTCATTCCCAGTGAACACCTAAACAATAAATGGGTCTGTTCCTGTATTACTCCTGGATAAGATTCTCTCCACTCTTCTTACATCACACCTTTCTTGAACTAATATCTCTTACTAACTTCTCTCCTACTCCTGCCTCATTACACCTCATACTCATTTCCATTCCATGAAGTGGAGCTTGCTTTTTCCCTAAAAACTAGGTGTTACTGTAATAACCTGTAGGCATTGTAAACTGCACCTACTATGTATCTAAGTTAGACTTTCTTATTGTATTAATATTAGACAAATTATAATATGCTTCTACTGACTTTTTTAGCAACCACTGTGTGAATTGTTATATTGTGACTTCTCTTCTAATTGTTAAGTTGTTCTAATTCTAATTAAGTTTTGGTGCCATAATTTGTTTCTTGGAGCTTTTCTCCATGGGCCTCCACTGAAAATGAGCCATTGGCTCAGTCAGACCATCCTGGTCACCTATTCTATTGTGGGGAGTGAAGTTTTGAAAGTGACTGGTGCAGTGTGTGGTAAGATTACCTCTGCCTGTCTTATCCAGAAGTGCTGGAGTACTCTGCAGCCTACATAAGGCATTTGACTGTTTGGTGATGATAGGCACTAAGGGAATAATATATTTAAACTCACTAGACTGATTTTGTGTCTTTGCATTAACTTAATTAAATGCTGTTATTATTTTTAGTTGCATGTTAACATCTGTTAATCTGTTTTGTGTTTTGAGTAGTAAGCAAAGAGCTGTAATGACTGCCATGAGGGCAATAACTCTGAACACCAGATGGTTAGGTTTAAGACAAAGTGATATAGCTGGCAAAATGGCTTACCAAACTAGGAGTGAATATATTGTTTTGCAGAGGAGCACAAAATAAAAGTGCCTAAGCCATATTACAGGTAACCCACTTATTGATATCTTGGGATCATCATGAAAAAGAGGTGTAGGCATTTTTGTTCTTTAATGGCTGTGATGGTCTCTCCTTGATTAGAGGACCAACAAGATGGATAGAAGCGTCTTAACTAAAGTCCAAATTCCTGTAGGGAAGCTAATAATAAGCTTAGTTTATGGCATAATCATGATTACTTCCTCTTCATAGAGGTAATTAGGACAGCCATAAAGGAAGTCAACACCCAGCATGCCTCAGTCCTGATGGGGAGGCTTTCAGTGTGGCAGTAAACTTGATCTTAGGACCAAACACAGAAGTGAGTATCATATTAATGCTCAGAAAAAGTTACAAACTACCATGGATAATTGATACCTAGTGGACATCTGTTGGACCCAATGTGTTTAAATCACGTTATCAAAAGATGAAAATAGCGAACGCTATTTCATCGGCCCCAAAACATCTAAACATGAAAATATTGAACATTCAGAACATTCAGAATACCAAATTTTTTCCCATGGAAAAAAATTGCTGCTCCGAAACACATACACGCAACACAACCACATCAAACAAACAGCAACCACACACATACACTTAAATTCCTACATCTAACTAACGCTCCACTAAACTAAACATGCACTACTATCTACCCACTTACCTTAACCCAAACCCTAACCCTATGATTCGTCACTATCGCACACTCACCTAACCCGCGCCCTAACCCTAGCTCACTTAAACCGCCCCTAACCCTAAAGTCTTTCACTATCGCACACACTCCTAACCCGCGTCCTAACCCTAACTCACTTAACCCACCCCTAACGTACAAACAATCACATACTTACCTGAATCCAACCCGTAACTTTCCACCACAGTGCTAAGAATAGCAAAGCCACAGAAATGGCCAACCAAATTATTTCCCTAGGAAAGAATTCGCTGTTCTGCAGCTTCGCTATTCTTAGTGTTCACTGAATAGTGTTCAGTATCAGAACATTCAAAGTTTTAATACTTTGATGTTCTGATATAGACCCGACCCAACACCATTCTGACTCAGAGTACACTTAGGTAAGCTCATCTGGTACTTTTTAATATCAGATGACATTGTAATGAATGTGCATGAGATGGCAACTGTGCCCTGCTCCTTTTCAGACCACGATGTGGTTAAGATCTACTTGGAGTGGGGGTGAGGGGGGGATTACAAAGGATTTAATATATGGAAGATAGACCCTTTGATAGAAGAGAATAAAGACAGCATAGCATGGATAGAAGAGGAAGCCCAGCTTTAAATATATCTAAGAACTGGACAGGGACTATGTCCATCTTTTGGACAGGGACTATGTCCATCTTTACCTAGTAGGTTTCATAAAAGTGGGCAGTTAAGGAAATATGCGGGTTTCATAAAAGTGGGCAGTTAAGGAAATATGCTCCTCAGTGAAAACAAGGATGTTGCCATGATTAGATGGCAGGATTAAGGAGCTAAAAGAATGTGGCTTGTAGGAAAGTGAAATCCACAAAGTTCAACACTAATGAAATGCTTAATAAACACCAGGTCAGTGTAGTCTTACAAGAGCATTCTATCTTGTATCTGCTATGAGTGTGACTTCAAGCCTGGGCCCATTTAGTTAAACCAAGAGAGATTTCGGCATATTGATTATACCAAAGTTGATTAAAATAGGAATAGTTAGCATAAGGGGGAAAGTGGGATCATTACAGACTCCAGTGGATTAACAGGGAATTTTTGTAATATTATAAAACACTATACTCTAGAACTGGAGAAGCAGTAAGGAAAGGCATGCACTCTATTCATTTATTAGAGAATTATAGTTTTCCAAACTTGTGAGAGAATGATATAAATCTCATGAAAGATGAGATGAGTGCAAAATAAATTACTAGTACCTTACAAGATACTCCCAAGGGAGTAGGCTTATATAAGGTATTACAGGAGCAAATCCTCCTTGTGCTATGTTCCTTATTTAATGAGTTTAGGGAGAAAGGATTTATGCCTGCTTCAATGTATACAACACAATTATGATATTAAAAAAGAAAATAAAAAAAATGCATTGGCATTGCACATCAAGGAAACTCCTGACCATGGGTTTAAATGTATTGCCTTTGACCAAGTTGTTCTTAACAACAGGGGAGGCCCATGAGAATTGTTTCTGGAATTTAGAGAATGTATGTGGCAGTTAAGACTTAATGCCAACAACCCCCCTGGGTTGAATGATATTATTTCCCTTTCAAGTTATTTAAAACTGAAAGATGAATTTTATCTGTGATAGTTTTGTAATGTTTTAACTTGCACAGCAAATAAGGAAAGTAGGGGAAAATGTGATCAATGTATGTTTATAATACATCTTTTATACTGTCTTAGTCTATCAACAGTATGCTGGATTGATGTTTATTTATTTATTTATACATATGGGTTAGTGTGAAGAACAAACACGCTATTGTACTTTGTTTTGTCTGGCAATTTTTATTATTATTTCTTAATCAAGTTTCGCATACATTTCAATGTTTAATTTTAAAACATGGTGTTGCAATATAACCTGAATCATGTAGAGGCAATACAGCTTGAGAAACAGTGTTGCAATACAATTTGAATCCTGTAGAGGAAATTAATTGCGGTCATGTGGTGGTGCCTGGCGTTTAAAAGGAAGTGATGCCAATGTTTATGTAATCTGATGAAGTCAAGTGTATCTACTGACAAAAGCACTCATTAAAAGAATATTTTTCTTCATATCTGTGAAAGTTTTCTTATTTTCATTCAGGTTTAGTTAGTTTATTGGTTATTGATACTTCCAAAAACAACACACTCATCTCACTGTCTAAAAAACACCTAGGTGGGGGGCTATATCACCCACACCACCCCATGTGAGGGGATTCACCCCCGCACCCCCAAACTACATTACAGTGGAGAAAGGGCATAATTCCCCATGTTGGGCAAGTGTTTACTTGCCCTGGTTAAACTCAGGTGGGTCAGTCTTTCCTGTTTCACGATTGTCGTCTTAGGATTTTTGTCTTCGTGCTTCAGGAATTTTGGGATACAAGAGACCCCTATATATATATACATATATATACATATATATATATATATATATATATATATATATATATATATATGTATGTATCTCTCTCTCTCTATATATATATATATATATATATATATATATATATATATATATATATACATATATATATATATATATATATATATATATATGTATATATATATATATATATATATATATATATATATATATATATATATATATATATATATATATATATATATATATATATATATAGATAGATAGATAGATATATATATATATATATATATATATATATATATATATAAATATTTATATATATATATATATATATATATATATATATATATATATATATATGGGTCTGCCTTAGTTTAGCGAATTTACACTTACTAAAATCTGTATTTGCCAAGACTACTTCACTGAACACTTTAAAAAGCAAAACTATGAATCACTGGAATTTTTCACTGGGAAAGAAACCAGGGTGAACTTTGCCCTTTCCCCCAGTGTAGTGTGATCTCATATCATGGTGACCAAATGGTTAAATTCTGGTGATTTGTAGTTTCACTTTTTAAATTGTTCAGTGAATTTGTCTCGGCAAATACAGATTTGGGTAAATGTAAATTCAAAAAAACCAAAGTAGACCCATATATATATATATATATATATATATATATATATATATATATATATATATTTATTTATATATATGTGTGTGTGTGTGTGTGTGTGTGTGTGTGTGTGTGTGTGTCTACTTGATTTATGTGAATTCCGTTTCACCGAAACAGGAAATTCGCAAGTGGATTTACGAGAAAGTGCGTTTTATCGAAAATGCACTTTCGTGTAAATCAGTAGGTAAAAGAAAAAATAAAGTAGGTAAATAAAGAAAAACTTGCAGTTTGCATGTTAACTTTCTTGTACATCAACATTTAGTGTTGATGTACAACTAAGCGGACTGTTGTTGATATCGTAGTACAGTGGGGATGAGGGACCACTCCCTTTTCCCCACTGAAGTGCGATCTTGGAGTGAGAATATTAAAGTAGAGGGGGTGGGGGCACAGCCCCCCACATGGATGGAGCAGGGGGGTGTTTGCCCCCTGCATGAAAGTGTTTTAAGTGTTTTTTTTCATGGATTTACATGAAAGTGCATTTTCGTTGAAACGCACATTCGTGTAAATACATTCGCGGATTTACGTTTCGCTGAAATGCTGAGAAATTATTTACTTGTTGATCGGACCTATGATGGGAGACAAATTGACCTACTTAGCCAGCTGATGTCGATTATTTTGGATAATAATGCATTGAAGTTCCAACATAAGCTATACTTGCAAAAAGAGGGTGTAGCTATGGGCACGTCTTGTGCCAATAGCTACGCCAACTTAGTAATGGCTTGTCTGGAGAACCAGTTTGTATTTTTGAATAGTATGTGGAGTCAGATTATCTTTTACAAACGCTTTGTAGATGACCTCTCCATCCTATGGAATGGTAACTTAACAGGATTGAACAGTTTTTGTGAATATATCAACAGTACCACAAGCTTCCTTGAATTTGAGGTCAGTTTTTCATATGAAGAAATGAACTTCCTTGATGTATGTGTATATTGGGATGATAAAGGGACACTTTCTACCAAGATATATAGGAAAGAATGTCATAGGAATTATCTATTGCATAGGACTAGCATGCATCCCCACCATGTTTTCAGTAATGTGGTTAAGGGACAGGCATTAAGAACCTCAAGGTTGAATACAGAGGAAGGGAGATTTAATAATGAGATGGAGGTATTAGAAGAGAGGTTTGTTAATAGGGGATATAACAAAGCAGAAGTTTCTGATGTAGTTTCTAACATCGGGGAGCTTAGGAGTGATAGAGGGAAACCTTATTTCTCTGAGAGGGAGGTAATCAACAATGTTGAGCATGTGAAAAGTGGAAAATTCAAGAAGAGGCATGTGAGAGTGCCATTTGTATATTCCAGTGATGTCAGAGTAGTTACTGATGTCATTCGGAAATATTGGCCAATACTCACGCAGGATCCTCAGATAGGACCCATAGTTGGTGATAGACCATCGTTTCTATACAAAAATAAGAAATCTTTGAAACAGATGTTGTGCTATTCTAAGGATAAACGAGAGTTCAAGAGTCATGATAAGTTGGGGACGGTCCCATGTTTGAACTGTAATCAGTGTCAATATATCGACACAAGCAATGTGTTTTCACACCCTGACCTTAGGAGAGACTTTTCTTTCAAGGTAAAGGCAAACTGCAATAGTATCAACATTGTTTATTTGGCCTTATGCAACAGATGCTCCACTTATTATGTGGGTAAAACCAATAGAAAGCTGAGATATAGAATCAGAGAGCATTTATTGAAAATTAGAAACAAAGACAACACTAATGCATTGGCAAGGCATGTTTACAAGACTGATGCCAGTCACAGTTTTAGGTTTCAGGTAATAGAAATGGTGTATGGTAATAAACGAAGTGGTGATATAGTGAATGTGACTGAGACAACAGAGAACAGGTGGATATTGAGGCTTCAAGCAGACAAGGGGAGGGGGCTGAATGAAAAAGGTACCCCTCAAACCCATATTGAAGTCCAGACTGCTACATAGGTAAACATGCTGTTTTGAACTCTTGTATATGACTATATATTGTTTAGGAAAATAACATTCTGTTATGAATATAATGTTGCATTTTTTAGCAGGTGTGTCAGCATTGCTTATACAGGGAGTTCTGCCTTGATACATTTGTCTTTTTCTGTAGTGCACATTAATGAAGTTAGTACAATGTCTTTTTTACATTTTTTGTATGTTCTTAAAGATGTTGCACATCGGATATGTATTTATTATGATGTGTTTTTATTTTTATTTTTATTTTGTGTTTATTTTTGTGTCAATATGTATATGCTTTTTGTGTATAACTCTGCTTTTAGGTAGTGTGAGTTTAACTAGCATATAGCTGAATGATGACGTGTGAAAAGGTTTGGGCGTGTCAATGATTGAGTGGTATTTCAGTAGAGTGCAGTTTAGTTTTTATTAGGTCTGAAGAAGTGGTGTTTCAACACCAAGAAAGCGCTCACCAATAAATCTACTGTTTTTATATGCAGCCGTTGAGTAGTTCTTTGGATGTGTTTGTGGTGAATATTTTTGGAAATAGTGTCCAGAGACTATGTACTACTGACCATTACCTTGTTTGTGTTTAGACCCCAGGAACTATCACCCTATAAGCCTGACTAGCTTGGTCTGCAAGGCTATGGAGCAAATCATCATGGAACTCATTAACAGAGACATTGGGAACCTCCAAACACTGGACCCTACCCAGTTCGGCTTTGTTAAAGGCAGATCATGCCTTCTAAACCTGGTGGACTTCTTTGAGACAGTTACCAAGGCTATAGATGAGGGGAAGGGGGTAGACACAGCCTACCTAGACCTCGCTAAGGCCTTCAACACCATTCCCCATTCTGGTATTATAGACAAGCTCACCAGCCTGAACATAAACCCCTATGTCACAAGATGGGTTGCCAACTGGCTCATGGGCAGAACCCACATGGTGAGAGTTGCAGGAGCTAGGTCCGACTCTAAACCGGTTACAAGTGACATTCCCCAGGGCTCAGTCCTAGGACTCCTCCTGTTCGGCATATACTTCTCAGAGATACAGGCAAGCACAAAAGATTACTATGGCTGACCAAGTTCATAGACGACTGCAAACTAGGGGCTATAGTTGACTCTCCAGCTGACACAGGCATCCTCCAAAAGGGGCTCACTGAGACAGATATCTGGTGTCAAAATCATGGCCTCAAGCTAAATTCCAAAAAGTGCATAGTCATCCCCTTTGGAAAAAACAAAGTACCCACAAACTACCACATAGGTGGTAGTCCCCTAAATACGGAAGACATAATAAGGGATCTGGGGACCCAAGTAGATAGTAATCTCACCTTTGATAATCAGATTGCCAAAGTGGTTAGAAAATCCTTCTACAAGGCCCACCTAATCACAAAAGGGTTCACATCCAGATCAAAAGAGGTCATTGTGCCCCTCTACTCATCACTCATCAGACCCATCATAGAGTACAATGCCCCATTTGGGATGTACCTTACAAGTCACCTGCAACAGCTGGAAAGACCACAGAAGTACCTCACCAAGAGTATCACTGGCCTCAAACAGATGCCCTATGCAAGTCGACTGAAGAAACTACAGCTGTACTCAGTTGCATACCACCTACTTAGAGGTGATCTCTGCCTGACATACAAGGCCATGTCCAACCCACAATTGATGGACATGCTCCACCTAAAGAAATCCTTATCCCCTCGAGCCACATGCTCTAGGGATATAAACCTCACTACAACAATAACTAGAACGTGCTGGATGGGTAGATTCCTGTCCCAGAGACTTCCCATGCTTTGGAACAAGATCCCAATCTACATTAGGCAGAGCTCACTCGCTAACACTCTTCAAAAGAAACCTTGATGAGTGGATGGGAAACAAAGTTTACCTCGGGGATCACTTCAGTGGCTGTTCTGGACAGAGGCACAGGGAACTAATCTAAGGGGGCAGCGAAAGCCAAAACATTCTGGCTAGGCTTATAAATGCCTTTGGGCAGATAGCCTAGTACCTACCTGAACCTACCTATGAACCTATATGGTGAACAAATTGGGTGGCAGCAGGGATTTTGAGATTTAGACCACTTGCTTGACTCAACTTGCAACAGGATATGTTTTAAGTCTTTTGCGCAAATGCAAATGGAGTGTCACTTCCTTACCAAAGACACTAGGAAATACCTACAAATCCATCATATATTTTTTCACTTCCCCTATACAAAGATATTCAAATCCCATTGCAACCCAAAAGAGGTAATATTGGTAGAGGGGATGGGACTGGGAGACTGTGCTTATCATATTGCTTTATTAAGCAGTACAGGGAAAGGTTAGCTGTCTGCTAAATGAACATGGGATGTCCTTTGCAGAGGCAGGCTGTGACAATGGCAGCCCTTAGCAGCTCTCACTTGTATAGACACTTGCCCCTTATCCATGACTACTGGGTCACCAATTAAAGCTCCTCTGTGAGTGTTATTTGACCCCATCTAATCAGATCAACAAAGGCATTGCCTCCATAGACATATGCCGAGCTTGTCATGTAGGAGGTGCAGGTGTCTATCATATATTTTGGGTATATAAATCCATAAGCCCAATGTGGGACATAGTTGGTCAATGGGCAAGCAAGGTGATTAAACTTTCATTACAACTTGTAGCAAGTATTTGGATTCCTGCTGTCTGTCTGCATAGGACTGACCTGCACCAGACTCATTATAACATGTATGGGTGGTGCAGTGGTTAATGTTGCTGCCTCAGAGTAAGAGGTTCCCTGGTTCGATTCTCAGCTGGGATGCTTTTGGGCAGAGTCTTCATGTTCTCCTTTTGTTTGAGTGGGTTTCCTCCAGGTGATCTTAGTTTTCTCCCACATTCCAAAGACATGTGTCTGGAGCATTTCTCCATGGGTGTCTGCTGTAAATAGGCTCCGTACTAGTTGGACTTTCTCCCCGGGCCTCTGCTGAAAATAGGCTCTGTCTTAGTTGGACTGCCCAGTCAACAAATAATAAATAAATAAAAACATGTCAATATCTAGCCTCTAACTGAAAAAAAAACAATGCATCTGTATCACAGGCTGAGCTGGTATAATTATGAAGTACTATTATTTACTCACTGGAGGGGAAGTGAAACAAGTAAATCTCCCCACATATAATCTAAAATGTGTTTTGGACACTAAAGTGTAAGGTAACTGGACAGAGGCCTTTAAGCTTTTGTAATAGTATGTCTTTAGATGCCATTTTTTACTTGATGTTTAATTTCTTTATTTCACGTCAAAGTAAGACCCATAACTAACCATACTACTACAGGTCTTTAAAGCTAAATATGTCTTAGTTGCTGCTGCGAGTATACCCTCAAGATGTTTAGGAAGCTGTTTATTATTCTAACTCTTTCATTATCCTCACTGAGAGTTGACAATGTTGTCCTTTTGTGTTGTATTTGATGTTATAAATGCACAGCAGTTGTTTAGCGTGACTATTCTGCTACTTCCCTTTTGTACATAGTTATCACAGTTAAAAAAAATACATGACATTTGTATCTAATATGAGTGGATCTTTTGATAATGGGAGTTATCCTTAGTGTTTCATTCCTTGTTCATCTTCACTTGCTGTAAGTTTTTTTTTGTGTGTGTGTGTGTGGTTTACAGTTCATTGATATTATCTTTTTTCTTAACAGAAAATATTAGTGATTTGCTAACTTATTTTTTTGAATAACTACTATTATCAACTATTATGTTGTATTCTGCATTGCTGGTAATATCACAGTTAATATTTACTTGTTGTAGCTGAGTTTTAGTTATGTTCTCTCTGTTGTACTAATATTGTAAGATAAATTAACATGCATAAAACATTAAAGTGTTTGAGCTGAAACAAAAACATACATTATTTTAAATTATTAAAATTATAAATAATAATAGCCAAGTTTAATTTATTAAAATAAAAATAAACCAGTTATTTAAACAAAAAGCAACTTCCACAATAAAACATAGCCTAGAGTAGAGCACCTCCACAAAGAGACCAGTTACTAGCAGTTTCTCAGGACTCTGTGTAGGTCTGCTCCTTTCTGGCATCTACCTCTCAGATGACAAGGCCAATCAAGAGCCTCTGGCTGACTGAGTTTGCAGTTGACTCCAAACTAGGAGCAGTCAAATAATCCCCCAAGACTCAACATCCTACAGGAAGGAGTAACACAGAGAAATGAGTGGTGCTAAATTCACAAATTAAAACTCAGTGCCACAAATGAAAAATAGCACCCTTTGGGAATTCAGCCACCCTAGCAAATTGCAAGACATAACCACAAGAAACCAGAAGCTAACACGAAACACTTGAACTGTAGAATGCCAAAGAGAAAAGGTGAAACAGCGAGACCAACCAGTCAGTATACACAAATTGCTTAATAAAAAAATTGAGTGCTTTCATCAGGGTTACACCAATGACTTCATCAGAAACCCTGATGAAGTCATTAGTGTAACCCTGACGAAAGTGCTTAAATTATTTATTAAACAATTTGTGTATACTGACTGGTTGTACTGGTTTCCCTGTTCTCTCTGGCATTCTACAAATTGCAAGACATCCTTGGATCCCTCTCTGAAGGACCTTTTACATATCTGCAAAACAAATATCCTAGAAATAACTCAATCTAGGGGATTTAAACTTTACCTGTGATATAAATAGGACACATTGGAAGAACAAGTCTGCATCTCAGAGAATTCTCCTTCTGTGGAACAGGCTTCCAATCTATGTGAAGCAGAGCTCTTCCCCAGACCTATTAAAGAGAAACCTGGAATAGTGGATAGGAAATCAAAAATATACCTGAGTCTAGCACCTTTGTCTGTAATAGACAGAAGCAGCTTGTAAATCTTGCCCTAGCATACATATACCCCTTAAAATAACCTGTAATGCACATAAACGTGTGGGATACAACTTGGATACTCAGCTAAGCTTATAAAGAATGTCTTTGCATAACCCTTAAACATAAAAATCAAAATAAAACATGCAAGAGTTATTAGAGAAGTGTTCTATTTGATATTTTAACTCTGTATGTGCACAAAAACTTTATCTCATGTTGCTATTGTTATTAGTAAACTCAATAACATGTGTAAATGTTTAACCTAGAAAGCAATACAACAGCTAAATCAGCTGTAACATTGTATATAAATTACTACAGCCATGAGTGGGTATGCATGAAAACCCAACAGCTGTTAAGGGGAGGCCTGTCAGTGCCCTAATAACATTCACTTACAGCTGTTTCTGCAGAGGGTCATTAATAAACAAAGAGCATAGGACAGAACCAAGGAGTGAGCCTTGGGGAAGACTTGAGTTAGTTTACATAAGCTGGAGTATGCTTTCTTAAGATATTATTAGGGAGGAAGAAGATGGCTGTGGTAGTGCTATATTTAACTTTGAAGCTGTGTTGTTTGTCACAGAGGATATAATATTGTTCAAAGAACTGCGACATCTATATGATGTTTTAGCAATTGGAAGATGATACTCTGCATTCTTGTGACATGTTTTGGAGAGTTGTTAGTGGCAGGTATAAATAAACTTTTATTTCAGATTTATAGCACAAACACTGATAGCCATTTGCTAAACAAAATACAGTCTTATAATGAAAACAGACTTATCCCACGCATCAGTAAGTTTTTCTGCCTCGAATCTCACATTCATTGAAACTGTATTGAAACTCACATAGAATGCATCTGGCCAGTACAAATTAAGTGGCTCCCTGCTTAAATGTTGGCACTCAAAATGCTGTGTTCTGATATGCCGAAAAAAAGAGCGAAAACACAGGAGAAGAGAGAATCTTGAAGAACGCTCTTTTCCTTAAAACTTCTTTTTGCAAGGGGGGCAAGTCTCCCTGCATCTCCCACAATCCCCGTACTTATATTTACCAACTCCAAGATCACAAAACCATGGAGAGACATGAATATTCTGAGGAACGACATCTCTAACCTGATAGATACAAGTCCAATCCTTTAACCATTCAGTCTCCATATTTCAGTACTCACTGTAGTGAGTCACAACATTTCAAATGGTTACTGATTAAGTGTACCTTGGGACTGTTTTCAAGTCATGGGCCCTCTGCACACATTTAGGGCCAAGCATAAATGTATGTGTTCTCTGATTCACCTTCATGATTGTATTAAATTATACAGCACCACTTAGTAGAGTGTTTTGAAATTTACAGCTTTGAACATTTTTCCAGTAAGCAGTGAAACAAAACATATGAACCAGTAATGACAAGGATCTCCATTTCAGAACATTTCAGCCATAAAAGGCCACTCAAACTATAGTCACTATAAGCCACCAGTAACTGTCAATATGCACAATCTCTGCAGAAGTAAGTCATCTGAATAATTCCACATTAAAGAGATCTGTGACTAATGAAGAGGTTAATGCTGACAAACAGCTTTGGATTTCATTGCTTCATCTATAAATTCAGTGCTTGCTGCCCTTGAAGAAAAAATTGCTTATGTTACTTTAAAAAATGGTATGCTGGTAATACAGAATGACATGCAAACAGACAGCAGGTTCACAGTAGGCACCTCGTCCATTCCAAAGGAAGACACACTCATAAATGCAACACTCCCTCCCCTACCTTTGCACTCCATAGTAGTGTCAAT
>NC_056733.1:1172209632-1172229632 GCF_019279795.1 Protopterus annectens | reverse complement strand
CATAGAGTATCTTGCCAATGAGCAAACATAAGATATATGTTTCAATAGACCCATATTAGTTACAGATGAAATGATACCAAATACCCAAAATTTTGTGTCTTGCAAAGTTGACGGCTGCATTCAAATGGCCCAGGATATTCATATTTGGACTGGGTGCTAATTTTTTTGCTCATGTAGGCAATGTTATATAGATGCAGATAATTAGCCTTGGAACCCCAACAGTGTCAGCATAGATCATGTTTGGCTCAGTTACTATTTAATAACTCAGCTGGTGTTAAAGTTCAGTAAATGAGAATCTAGACAATCATGGCCATTTATAATCTTACACTACTTTAAAATTAACCACCCATTTTTCCCTACATGAATTTAATCTCAAACATTCTATTCCTTTTATTTAAGTACTCTGATAATAGTGTAGAAGTGATATCTATCATACCTGAGGAGCATATTCGGAACTTATACCTTGGTGATAGACCCATGTCGTTATCCCACAAAACATCCTTAAGCTAAGACCTTGTTAGGTATAATAAGTCTGTTGTCACTCTTGTCACCACGGATAGAATACATGCTCTGAGATGAAAAATTGAAACCAGTAAGCTTTTAAGGTAGGAAGTACCACACTGATATGACCCCTTGTTTTGATTGTTTGCAAACAGCAATCCTGTAAATCTTTTAAGTATTATATACCTATCTCCACCCAGTTGTTCCACCATATCAATTTTCCATTCTGACGTGGCTCCATAAAAAAGGCATACATTGTAGCACAGGACATCCATTTTCCTACAACTGGAGCCATTTCTATTTCTAACCATCCATCACTTTCACATGGGTTCCATATTTTGTAGGATGGGGTGGACATTTACATAAAAAAACAGCATAAGAATAGTTCACAGCTGAACCAAATGTCTTTGGTGATCTGCTTCTTTCTTATAGAAGAGCTTATAATAGCTTTGCCATACCCTTTTTGGTCTAATGTTCTCTGATCCCAGATATGAGCCTTTGAGCCAGGAGTAATAGTAAAGAGAAACCTAAATGTGGTAAGTGCCTTAGGACAAAGAGAATGAAGGGAAGGATTAATATAGTGACTGCTTGAATTCTACTGAAAAGATAAAAATAAGATTTTTCCACAGGTTCATAGATAAGTACGGATAACGGCCCTTACAGGCCATTTTAAGCCTAGCAAGTTTCCCTTTTGGTGGCCAAGTTAACCTATTCCATTTGGTGTTAGATTAGCCTTACTCATCCCATGGCCAATAAGTATATATTACCTATAATGAGAATAACTGGGATCATACCATAGATGGTTTGAGGGGAACCATGCATGGGATAAAGCATTTAGGAGCTGCGTCTCTCTATTAGTAATACAGGGAGTCTTGGGGTAGTTTTCCATTTACCATCAATAAATCCATGCTGTGCGTGAATATGAACAAGGATGAGCTTTGTTTTACATAGATTGGAAGTTTGTTTCAGAGCAATGTTATCCTTTGTGAGATTTACCTGCCCCTCCAAACTGTTATATTGATGTTACAGAAGACGTTTATATTCCTAGACTGAGTATTTCTGATGCCATTTCATTTGCTGATGTGCAATAAATTAATCAGTTTTGGGCAGGATGATGCCTAGTAGGCTAGGCACAGGTCACCTCTTAGCAATCTCTAGGATACTGAGTATAGTGACAGGGCTTTGAGTCAATCAATGTAGGGCATGTTGTTTATGCCATGTATCCTTTTAGTAAGGTATCTCTGTGGGCATTCCATTTGTTGCATGAGTCTGGATAGATACATGCCAAAGGGGGCATTTTACTCAATGACTAGCCTAATGAGGGCTGGTTAAAGGGTGACAATGAAATCCCTAGCTTGAGACAAGACACAATCCCTTTAGTTATAAGCTATATAATACAGAAGGACTTTTTAACAACAATGGAAACATGTTGGTTAAAAGTTATGTCACTGTCTACATAACTTCGCAAATCCTGAACAACTGCATCAACTCCTAGGAGAGTATTGTCAATGTGCTAGTTCTCTGGGATAGATGTATTCCCCAAGGATACAATAATGCATTTTTTGGCATTTAGTTTCAGTCCATGATTTTGGCACAAATTATTTATTTTGGAAAAACCTTCCTGCAAGATGGCAAAGTCATGTGGTGATTCAATGACTGCAGCTAGCCTGCAGTCATCTGCAAACATAGTCAGCCAGAGTCCTTTGGTATTAGCCTTTAGTTCAGAGAAGTAGATGCCAATCAGGCATTTTTTTAGAAATGTATTTTTCATATAATCTAATATTGGACAGAAATTAGCTTCATCCCATTTCTGCATGCCCACCTTTTTTTTAATTCCCAAGTATTTCACCTCCTGTGCAGTTTTGGTCAGTTGGCTAATAAAGCCCTGCCTGGAAGGCAGTAGGAAAAATGTTTTCTGCCAATGTATAGTACATCCTGTAGAACTGGTCAGGACATCCAGGTCATCCAGCACTGGGAATATTTACACACCAGGGTCATTGAGCCAGATCACACAGTCATCTGTGAATTGAGTTGTGAGCATATGAGTGTGCATACCCAGTCTGATGAAAAATGGCTTATGTTTTAGTTAAAGCCATTTAAAAAATGTCCAACACCACAAGAAAGAATACTAAGGTTGAGCGTAGACACCCCTGTCTTGTACCCCTGCCTAACAAAGCTGGTTTAAATAAAATCCCATCTGCCTAAATTTGGACTGTTGGATTCACATATTGCTATTGAACGCACTTCATAAATTCTTGCAAAAACTTATGGTAACGCATAACACCTGACGGAAAGGGCAACATAACTGTGTTAAAGGTTTTGTGGAAGGATGCAAATAATGGTCTCACTACTAAGTCATTAGTTTGACAGATCCATTGCAAATTCATTCACATTTGTAGTTCATCAGGGCTACTTAGTTATCCCTTAACTAAACCCAAATGATTAGAGCTAGAACAATTTTATCCATAAAGCTTTCCATTCTCATGACCACAATCATCGTGTAAATGTTTAGGTCAGGATTCAGTAGTGAAACTGGAACTGACTGGTATCATTGGATCTTTATAGGGTACTGGTAACATTATATCCCTGGCCCACATAATATGTGCTGGAAAGCACTTAAACAACATAGCTTGCTGGAATAAATATAAATGTGTGTGTGATGGGGGGGTGCATTTAATTGTAAAAATCAATGTTGAGACCATCAATGGCAGGAATTTACCTCTGGCTAGAACAGCAGTATTTCTCCATATCTCTTGGATCATAAGGGGGTTTGAAAGGGATGTCCTAATGCTTACTGGAACCTCTGAAGGGGGGACATTACTTACCAGGAGGTGACTCCCAGCCTCATTCCATTTTTCCTTGGCTTTAGTATGCCAAAGTATTTGTTCATCAAAATATAATTTATTTTCTAAGGGTCTGTTTAAATGGTGCCATCTCATTGATGGCTGAGATGCAAGTATGTTAGAGTGCTCCTTGAATTCCCTTGCTATAATTATATTAGAGGTTGTACTCAAGACCCAGTGAAATATTGTGTAGCTTGCCCATTTTTCATGCAAGTATAAATATTGCAATTGGTTTATTTTTGCTTCATATCTTTAATTTTCCAGAGGGGGTCTCTTGATCTAGACAGTTATTCAGTTTGAATCTAATCTCCAATGCCCTCAGTATTAGTTACATTATCTATTTTTGATGCAACAGCTACCTTATGTTATCCCTGCATATATCTTGCATACTGCCTTCTTTTTAGTTTTAACAGTTCTCATATGGCAAAGACACTTGGGCCCTGTGGGCAAGAATTATCCAAGAAGGCTGTTATCTTCTGTGATAATATGTCTTTAAATTCTTTCTAATCCAGAAGGAAAAAAGTCTGGCTCCTTCTGTTATGATGGTTTATAATGTGATTTGGTAGTGTAACAAAGCTTGACCTTGGAATGATCAGAAAGGGCAGATGGGTATTATCTCAGCTGACGTGACTGTGGACAGCACACATTTATTCACCAAACAAAAGTCTGCCCTAGTAGCCACACCCACTACATAATAAGTGTGGTCTAGTTTAGATGGAGTCAATGTTCTCTATACATCCACCAGTTGCAAATTGTCCATAATAATTTAGAACACCCTGACATATTTGGGAAAGAGAAAAATTCTACTGAAAATTCCACGTAAGAAAGGTTCTCTAACCCCATTGGCATCTCTCCTCCTGATAATCACTTTATAAGTAAGTCAAATAAGGGTCTTATCTTTTCCCCAAAGTGGATTATTGGTACTGGCCATACTGATTTTGGGCTGTATATATATTAGATAGCATCATTGGACCTTGTGGGGTGTTAACAGCAGGAGTTATCCACTGGTCCTGACTGTCTGTGTATGATTGCACTACAGATCATTTCAGGTCCTGATAAATTAAAATGGTGACACCTCTTTTAGAAGATCTTGCATAATATAGGACTTTTGAACCTTTTTATTTTGACAAAGCTGATCCTGCCTTTGCCTTTTTATTTCTGCTTCCTGTAAAAATATAATATGAGCATGGAGTTTATTGAAATGCTTATTTTAAAAGTTATTTATAGTACTTTTATTGGCTGCTGCATACTTTTCTAGATAGTTTCACTGTGTGTGTGGTACTAACTGGAAATTTTCTACATTTCTTAAGCATCTGTTTGGGTTTGTTTGTTCTGATTTTTTATTTTACCACTGTCCCTCCCTATTGGTATCCTGTTCTTATACTTGGTGGCTTTGCAGTTACCCAACCCTACAGTAAATTTGATCTGGGGCACTCCTCCCAGTCTAGTGTCATTACCTCATTCTACCTAATATAGGGAGAACATTTGAGAAGGCCAACCCACTTAGTTTCTTAACATTGAATTATCTTCTGCTCCTCCTTTCTCCCTTTCCACTTTACAAAAAATAAATTTCTAAGCTTGTTTCCTGCCTTTCATGTAAGTAGTCTAGTCCAGATACATATTTGCTGTATCCAGGACTGTTTGTAATTTTCTGAGCCCCCAAGCCTTTCTGTGTTGGAGAGAAGCCTTCTAGCTTATCAGTGGGAGTGGTAAGTACTAGGTAGCTTATCTAACAAAAAAAAAAAAAAAAACTTTATGCATCGCCGCTTAGCTAGGGTTAAATTATTGCTGGTACCATAAAGTCTGATCTTTGAATTTACCCTTAGAACTAGCCAGTTTTTATAGTTTTAGCAATCAAATCTATTCCTTTGAGCTCAGCACTTGTTCAGAACCTGTTGTAAGCACTAAATAAGCTACAACTTACCACAGCACTCAACTTTCCTCACTTGTCTAGAGCAAAACAGTTTTTAGTACTTAATAAATAAGCACCTATCCAGGCATGTCTACAGGTCAGCTCCCAGTGTTTTCTCCTGTCTACCTGATGAATTTAGGCATCTTGGGGCAATGCAGCAATTGCTTCATGTACACAGACAACCCTCTCCTCCTACCACCCAACACTTCAAACTGTGAGAGATCCACTTATATAGCCAAACTGGAAGCAAAGCTCTCTTCACCCAAGACTGGACTAGACAGTCAAGAGGAGAAGGTAAACGCACCACACCACACTCATCACATAGTCCCTCAAAACAAATATGACCAAAACACATACATAGAAACACAAAACACACACCTACATTCATGGAGGCTCTCAATAAAAATCTGCCCAAGCAACAGGGACCTCCAAAGCAGAAAAGCAAGCAACCTCCACCCCACCCAACATAACACAAATGACATACAGCCCACAAACTCAGTGTGCCACTCAACCACAGCCCATAAGGCATAAAAAGATACCCAACACTCTAGTCATAGGTGACTCTATAGTCAGGCACACTGATGTTCCACTCACCAGACTAAACAAGGAGAAAGTTACTGTCAGCTGCCTGTCAGGTGCCAGGATCTGCCACATAATGCACATACTCAGGTCACTCCACAACAAGTACAAATATGACTCTGTCATTGTCCATGCTGGTGTGAATGACCTAAGATGTACCTCCCTGGACTACATGAAAAGATACATGGAGAAGCTGTCTGATCTTGTAGCCAAGGCAGGTATGACCCTAGCCCTGAGTAGCATCCTGCCATCATCCAGAATGATACCACAGTACAAGGACAAAATGATTGACTTCAACAATTGGCTAAGCTTCTGGTGTCATTCTAAGGGGATCCAGTATCTGCCTGGGATGACATGATCGACAGATCATGATGCTTTGCCAGAGATGTCCTGCACCTGTTGCCCTTGGGATTCTGGATACTGGCTAAGGCTCTTGCCACCCCTATAGTGCCTTTTTAGGCAAGGTTCAAATGACAAATTTACCACCGTAACAGGTACAAAAACAAAATCTGAGGGTAATGCTAATCAATGCTAGAAGTCTAAACCTCAAAATGTACTCACTCGAGGCACTCCTTAAAATGGAGAACATTGACATCTGTGCAGTGACAGAGACCTGGTTCAAGGCTCCAGAGAGCACCCCTGCATTACCAGTCTATAATTCATACCACACCTTTCGGCCACCTAACCTGGACTGAAACACTAAAGGCAGAGGCGTGTCCATATTCATTAAGGACATCCACACCTCCAGGCTGGTTGCTCAGCATAATGCATCCGAGATTATCCAAGTGTAACTAACTCTGGGCAAGACTGCAATCCAAACTGTAGCTTGCTACAGATCCCCTACCATGCCCCAGGATTCCCACTCCTCATTTCTTGATACACTGGAAAATATTAGGGTACAACCTAACACCCTAATAATGGGCAATTTCAACTACCCCACCATTAACTGGGAAAACTACTCATGTACCAACTCTTTTGCTCAATGTTTTCTGCAATTCATAACTTCCAACACCTTAGATCAAAATATCCACACCCCCACCAGGAGCAGCAATATCCTAGACCTGGTCATTACCAACATGGGCCACCGGTATTCCAAAACAAAGGTCAATTCTTCGTTTGTCAGATCCGACCACAAGCTAATCACCCTAGACATCCACATCCCACCCCCACCCCCCATTAGGGAAACCACCATAAAAAAGTTCTCCAAAGCCAACTTCACGCTTCATAAGACATAAGTGGCAAACTTCACGACACCCATGCAGACGGACAATAGAGGTAGGATTGCTGAATCCTACACAAATGCACTTTATAAGCACTTACACAAGTGCATGGATCATGCAATCCCTAACAGAACCAAGTTGCTATCCTCTAAAAAAAGAAAGCCAATCTGGTGGTCCCCTGTGGTCCCCTGCCATAAACAAACTCTACAACAGAAGAAAGAATCTGTTGCAAAAAAGAGTAAAATCCCATGATTGGAGGAACTCCCTGGTCAGCCTCAGTAAGAAGCTGAGATGCCTCATAAAATACTCCAAAGCTAGTTACAAAAACAAAATCACCACTTATTCTAAAGACAACCACAAAGCATTCTATAGCTATGTCAAGAATCTCAATGGCAATACTCAGATCTGCTCTGAGTTACAGCACAATGGCACTAAATATACAGAACTAACTGATATTGCCAACATCCTGGCAGATAGGCTCAGTGCTAACTTTACCCCCCTCTCACCCCCTAAAGGGCCCATCTCTATGCTGGAAGAATGCAAAGTTCCTGTAATCACAGCTGCACAGGTAAAAACCACACTCTCCAAAGCCAAGAACACAGCATCCATGGTACCTGACAACATCCCAGGCTGAGTTCTACACTAACTACAGAACAAACTGGCACCCCACCTAAGTACGATGTTCAATAATAGCCTCACCTCAGGCTTTGTGCCCACTGAAAGGTACACAGCAATGGTTGTCCCAATCCACAAAGGGGGAGCCACCATGCAGACCCCAGGAACTACCGCCCCATTAGCCTGACAAGCCTGGTCTGCAAGGCTATGGAACATATCATCATGGAACTTATAAACAATGACATTGGTAATCTCCAAACTCTGGACCCCACCCAGTTCAGGTTTGTAAAAGGCAGATCATGTCTTCTAAACCTGATAGACTTCTTTGAAGCGGTCACCAAAGCCGTAGATGAGGGTAAGGTGGTTCACCAGCCTATCTAGATCTCGCCAAGGCTTTTGACACCATCCCCCACTCTGGAATTATAGATAAACTCACTAAACTAGGTATAAATCCCTATGTCACAAGATGGGTTGCCAACTGGCTCACTGACAGAGCCCACATTGTGAAAGTAGCAGACTCCAAATCCGACTTCAGACCAGTGACAAGTGGAGTACCACAAGTTTCAGTCCTGGGTCATCTCCTGTTTTTTATCTGCTTCTCTAAAGTACAGGCTAACACAGGAGGTCTTTGGCTAATGAAGTTCACAGATGACTGCAAACTAGGAGCCATAATCAAAACTCCTAATGATGTGGACATCCTACAAAAGGGCTTCACTGAGACAGATGCCTGGTGTCAAAGCCATGGCCTCAAGCTCAATGCTAAAAAGTGCATTGTCATCCCATTTGGTAAAAACTCTGTACCCATGAACTACCACATAGGCGGTAGTCTACTTAACACCGAAAGTGTCAGAAGAGACCTTGGGACACAGGTGGACAGTAGTCTCACCTTTGATAATCACATCACCACAGTAGTCAGGAAATCCTTCTACATGGCACACCTCATCACAAAAGGATTCTCATCCAGGAAAAAAGAGGTCATTGTTCCCCTCTACTCGTCAATCATTAGACCCATTATAGAATACAGTGCCCCTTTTGGTATGTACCTCACAAGACATCTACAACAACTGGAAAGGCTGCAGAAATACCTCACAGAGGATTACCAGCCTCAAACTGATGCCCTAAGCAGACCGTCTCAAACTCCAGCTTTACTCTGTCACATATCCTCTACTCAGAGGTGATCTCTGCCTAACATACAAAGCTATGTCAAACCCAGAGCTGTTGGGCATGCTCCACTTAAAGAAATCCCAATCCCTCCAAGCTCCATGCTCAAGGAACCTAAACCTTGTCACCACAATAAACAGAACATGCTGGAGGGATAGATTCCTGTCGTAGAGACTTCCCATACTCTGGAACAAACTACTTTTCTATATCAAACAAAGCTCCTCATTAGCACTCTTCAAGAAAAATCTTGATTGATGGGAGATAGGAAATTCACCGTGGGGATCACTTCTGTGGCTCTACTCGACAGGGGCACAGGGAAATAATTTTCTTGGGTGGAGAAAGCCAGGGTACCTTTTTGGCTAGGCTTATATAGGCCTAGGGCCAATAGCCTAGTACCTACCTATGAACATATGAACCTATGGCATATGCTTTAACAGCTGAGAAGATCCTCTTTATGTTCCATTTGGCAAATAGAATGTCATATCTATGGATGGCGACTTTGGGGCTTACTACATATCACTCTTCTATATTGTTCTATTGATTGTCTATTAGAAATTTGTGGTGTTGTGTTATAAACAACTTATTCTCCAACAACAACCATCCTATAATAGTGGAAACCAACACTGCTATAGACTTTGGTGAGAACTGTAAATTGCTATCACCTCAGTACTTACACAAACCTGCATGGTGAATGAGTGGATGCAGATATAGAACATTATAATAAAAACAGGCAACTGTATGAACTATATGTAATAATAGACATAACAACATGAAATTTTAATGTTACATTATGCTATCTCAAGTCACTGGTATCACAGTGTGGAATCAGGGTTCTGATTCTTGTGACTGTTGGCCTGAGCCTGATTTCCCCATGACTGATCCAGTACACTCACTTCCACTATTGAAATGTCAGGTGTAGAAAATACCATCTCTTCCTATGTGCACAACTCTTCATCAGCATTCAGATGGGCTAAGGTTTCAAACTTAACTTCCAAAGCCACATTGAAAACTCCAGGAAAAAGATCAGTTCTGATTTATTATGGTCCTGAAAAATATTTCCATTTTTCTCTAGACAAGCTAGAGCTGCAATAGGCAAAGGAGTCCTCCTTGCTCAGCTTGAATACAGACTTCTCATCATAGCCACAGCCTTTAAAAAAATATATCCACTCTACAATCCATTGAAAACAAAATCTGCTGATTCATTTCCAATTCCTCCTCATCAGAATCACCACTGTAACACCCTCTCCAAGGCCAAATGGCTAGCAGTCACCTACAGAATTGAGATAGTCCTAGGTTCTCTTGTTTTCAAACTATTTCAACCGGGTGTCTTTCCACCTCTTCCAGCCAAACTCCATAACAAAACCAGACACTACAACCTCTGCAACCTCTCTCAATTAAATCCCTCACTCTAGACACCCCAAATTAAGCTGAATTCTACCGATAATTCCTTCTCCATTCTTGCACCAAAACTCTAGCAATCCCTTCCTCTTTACCTTAAAGAAGTCTCCTCTTTCCTCACCTTCAGAGCTCATCGCAAAAGATACCTTCATCAAAAATCTCACTGCGAGTGCTTTTCCAGTGGACACATAACCTAACCATAACTCTACCTAACCATAACTCTCAACCTCTCATAGCAAGAAATCTGGACAAAGCCAGAAATAATGGGGGAAGAAAGGCCCAAAAATAGGGACAGCTTTTAAATATTGCTCCTATAAACTTAGAAAGTTGCTAGAATAAGAGTTTTTGAATTAATGTTTATCATTATTTAGTATTATTCAGTAAATTCATTCCTCAGTGATTTGTCAGAAAATCACACATTTTATGAGGAACATATCAAAAATAGCCAAAAATCTGGACATTCTGCAAAAATCTGAACAGTTGAGAGGTATGAACCTAATTCCATCTAACGTGCATCACTTCTACTTAGCTGCTGCTTCCCTCACATATTTACTATTAAAATTCATTCACATTTGATTTTCTACTCTGCTAATATCATTTGTGTATGGGATTATCTACCTTCTGTGATTACTCAGTGTTTGTGAATTTGTTATATTTTCCTTTTTTTGTGAATCTCTTCACCTTGACTGTGCCTGCAAATTGTCTATAGTGTTCAGTGTACTACCCTGGTAAACAAACTAAACTAAACTAAAATAAAAACCTGTTATATCCCTCATATTGATGTAGGGCTCAAGCTTCCTTCACCTGTCTGTGTCAGTCATGCTTTACCATCTTCCTTTTCCTCACCTCCTCACTTTTTTTTGCTGTTGCAATTTCTTGAAAGAGACAGAGATTGTGGTCCTACTTTTTTCTGCCTTGTTGATCCTGGCCACTGGACTGTGTGATTTCCACATAACTCTGCTTAGAGTTAGGAATAATCTGTTAGTATCTCTCAGTTTCTTGTGGAGGTAAAACCATCAAATGTCTCCTAGCCCTTGGTGACACAAAGTTTTGCAGGATATGTAAGACCACAGTGCTACTTAGTAAAATATATCATTTGCTTTATTTTTAAATTGAGAGTCCCACTATCATCTGGAGTAACTTTTACCATGATCCCAGCTAATTTTAAATCCATGCCCTTCTCCCTCTATGTTGACAATTCTATCCCAATTATTGTAGTCTAAGCACTTAATAATAAAATGGCTAAGAATGTTAACATGTCTATTTTTTTAATTATATGGTGTAGTCTCTCAATTGACATTTTTGTGGTGTTTAAAAAAGTCCTAGTTTTTAGTAAAGGACAGCAGGTCTGAACCTTCCACATATTCCAGTAGTCATATGATTCTTACATTGTTGCACCTGGCTCTATTTTCCAAATCTTCTAATTTGAGCTCAAGCCTTCTGGTATACATCTTTAGCTCCTGGACTTGATTTCAGTGTTTATGGGATGTACCCTTTAATTTTGAGAGCTACATTTGCTACTGTGCCAGGAATTCAGCTTTGGGTAATTTAGATTCATGTGACGTGGTGATCATCTTGGTCATTTGTACATCTATAGCAGTGGATATGAGCAGCCCTGTTAATGAGTACAATGGTTATTTTTATTTTTTTTTAATCTTTAGTGGAAATACATTTAGGGGTTGCCATCTGTGGAGTTCTTTACCTCAACTTTGACAGATCTACCTGAAATGCCCCAAAACAAGAGGTTTCCTATGCCTGATCCACACATCAGTGTGAAAATATTATAAACTATCAAAGGTAATTGTCAATTTTTTTTTTCTCAAAATGTTTTTATTTTTCAAATACAGTTAAATAAATTCCATAGTATTTGTATATAACATTTTAAATAAATATGTACACTATTTACATCAGCCATGACACTATAACAGAGCTCAATATATACAATTCCTTTATAGGTATAACAATCCAGTTATCAAAGTGTATCTGTTCAGTTATTGTAAAGTGTCAATTAATGATAAGACTTTTTTCCATGGATTGTTAATAAATGGCTTAGGATCAATCCATAATTCTTTAATTTTAATTCCCAACAATGCTATGGTCTTCCGTAGGTGTAGAAGTCCTCCAAAGTCAGTATTGTGTTTGTATTCCATCTTCTTGTTATACATTTCCTTGAGATTGCAAGTATTGTCCATACTAGATACATATTTGACTCATTCAATTGAGGACCTTCATACACATTTAATAATACTAGAGCTTTATATAAGTTAAATGATTCATTAAATAAAGCATGGAAAAAGTTTTTAATACAATTCCAAAATGGCTTAATTTTAACGCAGTCAAAAAATGTGATTCCAATCTGCATTGTGTATTTGCTCACACCTCCAACATATTCCTTTTGTGGAAGAATCAATTTTACTAATTCTATCTGGAGTTAAGAATGCTCTGTGCAAGCATTTCCAATTAAAAATGTTCCAGTATTGTGCAAAGGATGTATGTTTTATTGATAATAAAATATTTGATTTAATTTCTTCAGTTAGCTGTAATGAGTGTCCTTTTGTTATATAATTCCAATGTGAGGATTTGGATGTTGTTTTATAATTTATCAATATATTGTAAAATTTTGAAATACTATTTCCCATGTCATAATCATTATATATGATTTCATATAGGTATTTCATAAGTTTAGGTATTTCTTTAAATGAAGAATTACTAACTATTCTGCATAAATCTTGCGAATACGTCAGAATGCTTTGCATAGTTAGCCAATCTTGTTGTGGAATTTTGTATGTTTCTATTGTTTGCATATACAGAACTTTTAGTTCTTTGATACATTGAAAGCAACAAGCAAATCCTTTCTGTTCCCAGGAATTAATTATTTCTCTGTATATTTTATGTGGATAGCTCTTTGTAACTATGAATGGTGTTAAAAGATCAAACCAAATTTTAAATCTATATTTGCATTAATAATTTTTCTGAATGAGTCAATGTAATAATTCATCATACGAGTTTTAGTGGGCTTAATTATGTTATATTGCATACTAATGCATAACATGTGCCATGGCAAATTGTTTTTATCTGTTATTTGAAATTTATTTTTGTAAATCAAATTCATTTATTGATATTACAGTTAGTAATTCTTTCTAATTTGCAGAAAAATTTCGACTTATCCAATTTGAGATTGTTTTAGATATTGATGCTTTTATATATGTTTGTATATCAGGAAAGTTTAATCCTCCCTGTTTTCATGGTCTGATATGATGTACTAAAGCTATTATGTTTCTTTTGGGAAACCATAAAAATTTTATTAGGCACGAGTTTCTTTCTTTGAGTATATTCTTTTCTGGTAACAGTTGCATTGACAAAGCTATATATAGAATCTTGGGTAGTAAAACCATTTTATTAACTATAGTCTGTCTTCAAATGTTAATATTATTTTGTTCCACTTTTCCACAGAGATTTCAATTGTACTGATGATATTATTGTAGTTTTTTGAGACTAATTCATTATTATCCTTGCATAACTCAATTCTAGATATTTTATTCTTGTTTCCCTATAATGTGATTCCCCTTTGTCTGCAATTCTTTTTTTTATTTAAAAATAAAAATTTTTATTGTGATTTATTGAAATGGAGTCCTAATGTCCTGTAAAATGTGTCAGTTAAAAATATCTAATTCTTCTAATGTCTCTTTTCTATTGTATAATGTTACTAATATGTCATCAGCAAAGAGCATTACTTTAGAATTGTGCAGTTCATAAACGTTTACTCCTTTGATTTTTGTATTATGTATTGAATCTGCCAATATTTCAATCAATGACATGGGATAGCCTTGTTTAGTACCCTTTGTTATATGTATAGATTCAGATGTGAAAAGACCTAGCTTAACATACGCTAAATTATTTGTATATATATTCTTTAGTAGATGAACAAAGGAAGGAGGAAATTCAAATAACACCAGAATTTTGAATACATAGTCCCAATTTAGGGAATCAAAGCCAATTATGAGTGTTTATTTTCTTTATTAACATAATCTATAAGAGAAATTATCCTTTTAATATCGTGATGTGTGTGTCTATGATATATAAATCCAGTTTGATCACTATTTATTGTTTTGGATAGTGGTATTTTCATTCTGTTAGTTAATATTGTCATGAACATCTTATCGTCATTATTTAATAATGATATAGGTCTATATGAGCTACAAAGATTTGGGAATTTGTTTTCCTTTAAGATTGGTGTGATTAAAGAATATCTTCAAGAGGGTGGTATTATAGCTTGTGAATGAATTTCTAATAGAGTTTTATGGAAGAGGGATAGTATCTTTGAAGGAAAAACTTTATATATTTACATAATTATGCCATCTATACCTGGAGCTTTATTATTTCTACCCTCTTTTATTGTATCTGTAATTTCTTTGTAGGATATGAGTGCCTGCAGACCTAGTTTTAATTTTTCTGGTATTTATTGTGTCTATTAGAACATTCTTCATCTAGATTTAATTGATCGATATGTATATTTTTTTTGGAAATGTTCCATAAAGTGGTTTCTATAGGCATCAAGAATGTCACCTATATCCAAGACATTTTCCCCTTTCTTTTCATGGAAGATACTTTTAATGTTATTAGCTTTTGATTGTATTTTGATTCTTGTGGATAAATTATGTAGATATTTGAGAGAAAAGGCCAAGGTATTCATTTTTATTTTTTCTAAATCTAAACTAGTTTTATGTGTTAGAATTTCATTGTATTTATTGTATTTATTTTTTTCATCTCCAAATGATTTTGATTTTTTTCAGCTTTTACTGACAAAAGTTTGGATTGTAGATCTAATAATTCAAAATCCCATTATCTGATTTTTTTATACCAAGTTAGGGTTTTACCATATATGTAAGCTTTTAATGAAGTTCATATCATTATTTTATTTATCGCTGTGGTGTAATTAATATCTAAGAAGAACTGTAATTCAGATAATAACCAGGGTTTGAACTCTTTAATTTTATTTATATATGCTAGAATTCTGGAGTTAAAGATTAATGGTTTGTACCCATTTGGAAGTTTTAGTATCAATGAATTGTGGTCTGAAAAGGGGCAGAAAATGATTGAGAAATTAATGATTTTAGAGTGTAAGTCATGGGCAGCAAATATTTTATCTATTCTAGTTTGGGTACCAAATTTGTGATCTTGATGGGAAAACAACAAAGATTTATCTTCTTTAAATTTGAAAGTATCTACAAGATGAAATGATTCTACCCACTTGTTTAAAGCTTTTGATAAAGCAGATATACGCAGCGGTCTTTCATTTGTAGTTTCAGAAATATCAAATATACAGTTAAAATCTCCTCCTAATATTAAGTTTCCTTTATAATTATTGGAAATGAAATCCAAGTGTTTTTCAATGGTTCCTGATCCAATGCCTGGGAACCAGTATAGATTGGCTAAGGTCCATGTTCTGTTATTATATTTAACTATTACTAATTCCATAAGGCCTTCTTTATCTTCATACTTATAAATGATTTCTGGGTTAATCACATTTGTTTTCCATAAAATTGTTACCCCTTTTGTCTTTGTCTTATAAGTGGATTGCGTCAATATCATATATTCCTTAGGATTCCATTTGTAATTGTCATTTGTTTAGAAATTAATTTCTTGAAGGAAGCCAATTTGTGCTTTGTTCAGTTCTAAATATTTCAGTAGATTTTTCTTGCTAGGATTGTTTAAGACATTGGTATTTAAAGATAAAGTTAAATCCATCTTAGGTTATTTAGACTATGTATTTTTTGCTTTATTGTGACTATTAAAGAATTTCCTCTGATAACTATAAAGTATATGTGTGAGCTTTTAAAGGAAATTAGCAGTTTTATACTTTGAGTGTTTACCAATAAAGTAATGTTTTGGTCAGGAATACTAAAAATGTTTTTGTGAAATAAATTTAAATTAATAAATGTTAACAAAACTAAGATCCGCACTAGTCATGGAATGAAAATCATTCCTAATCTGATGGATAAATTGAAGTCCATCAGATTATCACTCATACCTTGACAATCCAGAACATCTGAGTTCCATAAATTGAATGATCATATGGAAAATATTTGTAATAGGAATAAGCAATATTTATATTATTTTGAACAGCTATAGTACTATTGTAGATTAGACAGAATTCTAATACAATATAAATGTCTACTTATTGTATAAGCAATTAATATTTACATAAAAGTAAAACCAAAACAAAACAAAAAAGAAAAGAAATAACCTGGACCAAATATATTTAAAAGTTTTAATCAAGCCAATATAATTTTTCTACACTTTCTCTTCTTTTTTAAGTCCTCCAAACCCTCCAAACCAGAAAAGACTTCATTTTTTGCACATTTTTACATTTATTTATCATCATACTAAATTTCAACATAAACCAATCATTTTAAATTTTTAAGTTTAAAAAAACCAATGGTTGACTATTCCCATCACGAATAAAGAATGTGTCAGTGTTTGTGATCAAAATTAAGGTTTTTTAAGCAACTAATAATAAAACAGGCAACAACAACAAAAGTGTCTGAATATATATGAATTGAATATATACAAACAGTGTTCTTTAACATGTTCTTTTTCATTCTTTTTATTCTCTATATTAATAGAATATATTAAAAAAATAAAACTAAAAAAAAAAAAAAATCAAACTGTTGTCATTCTTATTTCCATAAAAACTGTGTTAAAAACTTCTGAATTATTAGATAAATAAATACATATGTTATGGTGGTTAATATATATATATAAATAAAAAAAATATATAAAGTTATGTATAAGTTAAAAATTGTGAATGTGTTTGTTTGTAACTTAAATGAATTTCATATTTTAAAAAAAAATAGATGTTCAACACAAGTATTCCTTATTTATTTTGTTTAATGAATGGTGATAGGAGTTCATAACTTAGCAGATCTTAACTTTAGAATGGGCAAAATAGAAATATATTCATTTAAGCCCGGTTTATTCCCTGCATCTAAAGTCAATTGCCCTAAAGTCAATATATAAAACCTCAGTAAATGATTATAGCACACAGTTATTTAACATAGCCAGCCTTATTGATGAAGTCTTTCAAAACATATTACTTAATCTAAATAGATGGTAATAATATTTAAACCTAATGTTTATAATACAATGTATTTTACTTGATATATCAGAAGTTATGATTCATTGTTTGCCAACATTTAAGTAATCACTATGTTTGTTGCTGACTTACTTAAAGCATCGCGTTTGTTTTATGTAAATATTGATGAAAGTTAGTGCATTTTAATTATCAGTGCATCCATCTTCCTCCCATTTCCTACACATAAGGATTTTCATATCTGTTGTTTCTTATTATAAAATGAGTGAAATTGTAGGTTAAAAACAACAAATTCACTTATTGTGACTAATGATTACAAGTTCCCCTTCCATATTCATATATTGCCATTGTATGGCATATACTGAAAGTTTTTAGATTTAAATGGCAACATTCTATTTTGTATAATCAGCAAAGGTTAAACTGAGTGATTATTGTCAATTTAATATTATTTGTTCAGAATGTGATTGTTATATTCTGTGACATTCCTAGTTCAGGCTTCTATTGTTTTCCTTGAACAACATTGTCAATTTGATATCATGTATAAAACATTAGTTACCTTGATAACAGCTTAAGTATTATGTATGGTCAAGATGGGATACAAAAACTACAATTCAAGTTAAGGCAATTACATGACTTGTTATGCATATTTACTTATATAAAAAAATCATCATGCTTCGCCTTGATGTTCAATATAGTGTATGTCATTTATGACAAGTTAAAAGAGTAGTGCTATTATACTCAAGCCCATGTTATTAAACTTAGTGTCTATTGCCAATTTAATACTATTTGTTCAGAATATAATTGTTACATTCTGTGATATTTCAAGTTCAGGCTTCTGTTGTTTCTCTTGAACAACTTTGTCAGATTGATGTTATGTATAAAACATTAGTTATCTTGGTAAATGCTTATGTATTATATATGGTCAAGATGGGTTAGAAAAACTGCAATTCAAGTTAAAATAATTACATGGCTTGTTATGCATATTTGCTTATATAAGAAAAGCATCATGCTTCCACTTGATGTTCAATGTAGTGTATGTAATTTATGACAAGTTAAGACAGTAGTGTTATTATACACAAGCCCATGTTATTAAATCCAGTCTTTAATATCTAAATTCAGCAGACTGCTTCATCTTATGTGATTATATATTTTATGTCTAGATTTACTAAAATCATATATTACATAACTATTGTGTGTTTTTTTTTTTTTGGCTGTTGCTTAGTTATTTGAGAGACCACAAGCTGTTAAGCATTATCGTCACTCTGCTTCTGTTACTGTAGCAACCTGGGAGCATCTGTTTCTGTTAGTGTCTGTGTACTGCTTACCAGAGGCTTGTGATGCACCTGAAGCAAAGCTTCACTTATCTGCAACTTCAAGCCTAAATTCCCTCCCTTTCAGCAAGACAGCAGCCAGGAAAAGAACAGAGAGCAAACAGATAAAAAAAAAAAAACCTCCCAACAAGCCGCCACAACAAGAGACAACACACTCCTCCAGCCAACCCACCTCTCACTCAGCAGACATACAAACAAACCATTCTTTGCCAAGATATCCCAAATCACAGTTCTATCCACTGCCTTTCCCTGGATCCAGGCTAAAACACCAAATGTCTCTTCCTAACAGACAAGCATCAGTAAACCTCGATCACAAGCCGCAACCCACAGCTTCCCAGAGACAAAAATGGCAACATATAACAGCTGCCAGACACAGCTGCATCCACATACACCATGTCAGGCTTAATCAGACAGTACTTGAAGCTATGATACCTGCCACAATTGACATCAATTACGTTTAGACAGAACAATAATGACATTTGCACTAGCTGCCAGCCACAGGTGCATCCACGCACACCATAACAGGACTGATCAAACAGCACTCATAGCTGTGATACCTGCCATAATTGATATTAACTATATTTAGACAGAATAATAATGACATTTGTACAAAGAGCTTGCTACTATTATTTAACCAGGATATACATGACATTTCTAAATCATACTTTAACTGAAGAAGGCATTAGTCTCTATGACAGCATTTTTTTTCAAAACACTCTACTGTTACTATTATTTTATATGATGTTAATTTGTTTCATTTGAGTCTGAACTCTGATGAATTGTACCTTGTTGAATTAGTTAATTAATTACTTAATTATTATAAATAAAATCAATAAAAAATGAACAAGATAATTATTCATTGAGTTCAAGTAGGGGAATAGAAACTCGTGTGTTTGTATTATATGTTGCTTTGTTTGGCTTATATATAATGCAAATAGTAACCTATCTTGACCTACCTTTGTTTGTGAAGAATTATTGGACTATTTGAAAATTCTGAATAAATCATTACTGTTTCTCAATTGTTTAAGAATCCCTCCTTTTTTAAATAAAAACAGATAACAATTGATGTACCATATTAGTTAATACTTTGAGAGATGTAGTTGCAAGAGTTATTTTTTGGGACAGCTATCTTAGAATCAGTTTTTTGTTTCTTCTTTCTAGCATCAGTCCAAGGATTTGTTTCATTTATTATTTTAAGAGTAGGGGACATCCATTCCATTTCTTCTGGGATAGGCACTATGTTGTTGTTTTTGATGAATATAGTCGCTTCTTATAAGTCATTAAAGGTTCTCATCTCATTGGCAAAATGTATTTTTATCTTGGCTGGAAAGGACAGCTGTGCTTTAA
>NC_056733.1:1172184632-1172207132 GCF_019279795.1 Protopterus annectens | reverse complement strand
GTGTGTGCGCATGTGTCTGTGTGCACATGTGACTGTGTAGGTGTGTTTGTGTGTGTGTGTGTGTGTGCTCACGCATGTTTCTAACATTCCTATCCAGTCTTCCTTGGGGGGTAGTTAGATATGTTACTGGGACAACCATGGGTTCAACTTATGCATCAGTATTTGCAAATCTGTCATTTATGTCATTGGGAGGTTAATGTTATTTTTAAATTGAAGGGAACAAATAACATCAGACTTTATCTAAGATACCTAGTTGATATTTTCATCATGTAATATGGGTCTGCGTTAGAATTATGTGATTTTTTTTTTTGGTTGTTTGAATACCACTACTTCTCTGTAGTTAACTTTACTAGTTCTATTTCAGTACTTGACTATGTAGATGTTAGTTTTTATAAAATGGTTGAGCATAATGCTTTTGTGTCTATCTATCATAAGCCTATTTTTTCTAATATGGTGGTCAGTCTTCCTGGATGTCAAGTTTTTCAGCTCGAACTTTTGGATTTCGGGTAAGTGGGATTTCAGGTTTCTAAAGGGGATCCATATATATGGGTAACTACAGCAGAACTAGTAAGGGAGACTGCTAGAAAGGTGCTTGGTGTGACATCTGGACAGAGGAAGGAGGACAAGGAGACCTGGCGGTGGAATGAGGAAGTACAGGAGAGTATACAGAGGAAGAGGCTGGCGAAGAAGAAGTGGGATTGTCAGAGAGATGAAGAAAGTAGACAGGAGTATAAGGAGATGAGGCACATGGCAAAGAGAGAAGTGGTGAAGGCTGGCAAAGAAGAAGTGGGATTGTCAAAGAGATGAAGAAAGTAGACATGAGTATAAGGAGATGAGGTGCATGGCAAAGAGAGAGGTGGCAAAAGTTAAGGATAAGGCGTATGGAGAGTTGTATGAGAGATTGGACACTAAAGAGGGAGAAAAGGACCTGTACCGATTGGCTAGACAGAGGGACAGAGCTGGGAAAGATGTGCAGCAAGTAAGGGTGATAAAGGATAGTGAGAGAAAGGTACTCACAAGAGAGGAGAGTGTGTTGAGTAGATGGAAAGAGTGTTTTGAGAGGCTGATGAATAAAGAGAATGAGAGAGAGAGAAGGTTGGATGATGTGGGGATAGTGAATCAGGAATTGAAACAGATTAGCAAGGAGGAAGTAAGGGCAGCTATGAATAGGATGAAGAATGGAAAGGCTATTGGAGGTGCTTAGGAGAAATGGCAGTGGAATTTTTAACTAGATTCTTTAATGAAATTTTGAAAAGTCAGAGGATGCCTGAGGAGTGGAGAAAACGTGTTTTGGTACCCATATTTAAGAATAAGGGTGATGTGCAGAGCTGCAGTAACTACAGAGGGATAAAATTGATCAGTCACAGCTTGATGTTATGGGAAAGAGTAGTAGAAGCTAGGTTAAGAAGGGAGGTGATGATTAGTGATCAGTAGTATGGTTTTATGCCAGGAAAGAGAACTACAGATGCAATGTTTGCTCTGAGAGTGTTATTGGAGAAATACAGAGAAGGTCAGAAGGAGTTGCATTGTGTCTTTGTAGACTTGGAGAAATCATATGACAGGGTGCCTAGAGAAGAGTTGTGGTATTGTATGAGGAAGTCGGGAGTGGCAGAGAAGTATGTAAGAGTGGCACAGGATATGTACGAGGGTAGTGTGACAGTGGTGAGGACTGCAGTGGGAGTGACAGATCCATTTAAGGTGGAGGTGGGATTACATCAAGGATCAGCTCTGAGTCCTTTCTTATCTGCAGTGGTGATGGACAGGTTGACAGATGAGATCAGACAGGAGGCCCCATGGACTATGATGTTTGCAAATGACATTATGATCTGTAGTGAGAGGAGGAATCAGGTTGAGGAGACTCTGGAGAGGTGGAGATATGCTCTAGAGAGCAGAGGAATGAAGGTCAGCAGGGCTAAGACAGAATATATGTGTGTAAATGAGAGGGAGGGTAGAGGAATGGTGAGGATGCAGGGAGTAGAGTTGGTAAAGATGGACGAGTTTAAGTACTTGGGATTAACAGTTCAGAGTAATGGTGAATGTGGAAGAGAGGTGACAAAGAGAGTATAGGCAGGGTGGAATGGGTGGAGAAGTGTGTCAGGAGTGATTTGTGACAGAAGGGTACCAGTAGGAGTGAAAGGGAAGGTCTGCAAGAGGGTAGTGAGACCAGCTATGTTATATGAGTTGGTGACAGTGGCATTGACAAAAAGGCAGGAGTCAGAGCTGGATGTGGCAGAGTTAAAGATGTTAAGATTTGCACTCGGTGTGACTAGGATGGATAGGATTAGGAATCAGTATATTAGAGGGTCAGCTCATGTTGGACAATTTGGAGACAAAGCAAGAGAGACGAGATTGTGTTGGTTTGGACATGTGCTGAGGAGGGATGATGGGTATATTGGGAAAAAGATGCTAAGGATGGATCTGCCAGGTAAGAGGAAAAGAGGAAGGCCTAAGATAAGGTTTATGGACATGGTGAGAGAGGACATGCAGGCGGTTGGTGTGACAGAGCAAGATACAGAGGATAGGAAGAAATGGGAAGAGATGATCCGCTGTGGCAACCCCTAATGGGAAAAGCCGAAAGATGATGATGATGATGATGATATATATATATATATATATATATATATATATATATATATATATATATATATATATATATATATAAACTGCATTTTTCTCTGTTTTCTCTGAATTCAGTTGCAGCTAACACTTAAGTTGTATTCTTGTAGTGCTTTAAATTTAAATTTGTTTTCTGTTATTGTTTGCTACATTTTGTTGCCTTTTCTCTTTTTATCTAGAGCTTCAGTTTTAAAAGTTCACAGCCAATTTTTCCCAGATGTATGCACCATCTCATTGGTAGTGGTGGGTTATTCTGGTGGCAGGAGAACAATTGCTGCTGGAAAACTAGTACTTTGGGTTTTAACTATAACAGTTTTTTTTCATTAGTGCCTTCACTTTCACTGTTAGTTTTATATTGTGTAGAGCAGAACTTAGTACAGCTGAGTTGGATATGCCCCCTCAGACAAGGGGAAATTTACTCACATCTGACCTATGCAACTATCTCTCCTTACTCCTACTAGTATTCATACATACAGGTGAGACAAGCTGCATACAGCAGCCCAGGAGGTATAGGCCCATTAGCCCATATTTTTGGCCCTTGTCCCCCGCATTCTATGATTTGTCCAGATTTCTTGAGCTAAGAGTTTGAGATGTATGCCAGGCAGGATTAAGGTACATTCTAATAGATCCTTGCTATAATTCAAAGAGGTGGACTCTGGAAGCATTAAAGAGGCAACTGTATGGCCCTCTGTACTTACTTTTACAAAGCATTACATACTGGATTCCTTTCTCAGGTCTGCATTGGCTTTGCAAGGAATATTCTCTAGGGGCTCTGGGACCCTTATCCTTCCTCCATCCAAGTTATTAGACTTTGATTATCAACCCATATAGCAAAAAGCTTAATGCAGCAGTGAGAATGCTGAACATAGTACAGTTATGTAAGTTGCATTTACCCTAAAAGTAGATGTCTCAATTCCTCACTGCTGCAGTAGCTACACCCATCCGCAATACACTACTTATATATATATATATATATATATATATATATATATATATATATATATAGGGATATAAAGTTATTTTTTGCTATTTATATCTTTTAGAAGTTCAGGATGAGTACTTGAGGAAGAGGATTTCTTCACTCTGTCTGCTGATTTCCCTCCCCTGGGGTGTCCAATCAGCAGTCAGACTGAAGTAGTGGGAGGGATCCAGAACTTTGCCGGCCATTTGTTGTGTCCTAACCACAAACCATATAGCCAAATTCTACTTCATCACTGAGGAATTTGAACATCTACTGTTAAGGTAAGTGCACCTTTCAGAAGTATACTTTCCTAACATGGATGCACATTGCTGGAGATGTGAACAGGAAATATTTGGGCCTTGGGTGCACATTTTTTGGTTGTGTCCAAACTTCTAATACAATAAGAATGAATTGGGCCAGATAATAAAATGATGCTATGGAAGGAAGGAAGGAAGTGCACATACTTAAAATATGTAATTTATTAGTCTGTGTTCATGGTATCAAGTGTAACAAATTGTATAGAGCATGTATACATATTGTGATGGTTAGTGGCTCAAAAAGCTTAAACTAGGAAAGAAAAGTCTGTAGAGGTGCCAGCAGGAAGAGAAGTTATCAGACAAATATAAGAAATAGATGTAAGGCAAATTAAATTAACAAACAGAACATCTTGTAGGAAAATTCCTTTACAGGTGGCTACCTTTGAAAATGGTTAGGAATTAGGCTTTAGAAATAAGGATAAGCTTTTAATGGATATTGGAGAGGTGTAACAGATCCATTGCCAGCAGTGTTCCCCAGGGTCAGACATAGAACCACTTCTCTTTAATATTTACTTCCCTACTATCAAGGCTGACATCAGAGGATTGCAACTGACTATTGTGTTCCCCCTAAGACAATTAAGGGCAAGTTGCTCTTGTGCTACATAGATCATCCTAAAGCATCTTTCTCATTCATAGAATCCACTTTTATAGCACAGACTACCTTAAGTGTAAAGCAAATTAATTTCCAGACCCACTTAAAGAACAACCTGGATGAATGAATGAGTAACTGTAACTACAACCTGGGTGTGACCCCAGAACCTCTCACTGAAAGTGATTGAAACTAGGCATCACTTATTCAGTTAATTAACATTTAAAAAACTTGGAATTGTCAGAAACTCCTCATGCGACTTCCAGATTCTCCAGGATGACCTAACATGTAATAACAAGTGATGCTTGGATCATAGCTTTAAACTACATGCCAAGAAGTACAGTTTTGTGCCCTTTGGCAAGCCTGGATAACCATACTACTACCACACAGACTACTTCCTTTTGAAAACATTTGGGACATTGACAAATAACTATCCTTTGATCACCATTTATGTGGGAGGATGCAAATCTGAAAAACACAAGAGAAAGTTGCTGCTTATAGTATGAATTAGTTGTCTTATCAGCTTCCTAGATTAACTATATAAAGCAAATTAATATCTGCATTACAATAATGGAAAAATTAAAGAAAATCTGTAAAAGAATTTAAATATGTAGAAAAATGTTGTAACAAATTGTTGGTGACATTCCATATTAGAAAATCATCATCAGTGAAATGACAACATGATGTAGAAAGCATTTTACAGTTTTTACAGTTATCTTACTAAAATGTCATCCGCAAATTTCTGTAAGTAGATGTCACTGCAACACTATAGCAACCCCACTAAACACACACACACACACACACACACACACACACACACACACACACACACACACACACACACACACACACACACACACACACACATACTTTGCTGTTAAAAAAATCTGCTTTGAAGAACAAAACAGCTGTTTTAACACTTATTTCAAAACGTTACTGATAAATGTCACAAGTGGAAAATTCAGTGCAAGCTAACAAAACATTAGCAAACTAGTCCCCCACAAAATGATACAAACATATATGAAGCTTTGATATTAACAGTGACTAGTAAATGCAAATCTGTTATTTTATTCCATCTATTATTTTCTCTATAAATTGTAAGGTGACTCTGATATATGGTTATGGACTTATAACAATAATTTGATCATATAATTATAACAGAATCAGTGTCAGTCTAAGGGATGGATTTTTTCTGATGGTAACTGCTTACTCAGCATACAGCACATAATTAAAATAATTGATATAAACAAAAATCTTTATGTCGTGATTCTTTAAAAATAAATCAACAGTTCTGTAAGATCTATTCATGTATCTTTAAGTTACTCTACTCAATAAAAAATAATATTCTGGGGCTATAGTCACCATTGCCCATTAGGCACAAAGCTCCTCTCTGTCTACTTTCAGTATGCAAACTAACTTACTGCTTTTCAAATTACAAAAATAAATAAATAAAATAGAAATAACCTGGATAGAGTATAACATTTTGCTTTATTTGGCTAATATTGTGCTTAGATCATGGCCGAAAGAGAAGGAGAAGAAGAGGGGAATGTCTGAAGGTAGGAAGAGAGGAGAAAGGTTAGAAGTATAATAGTGAGGGTAGGAACTTTGAATGTTGGCAGTATGACTGGTATAGAGAGAGAGCTAACCGATATGATGGAGAGAAGAAAGGTTGATATATTGTGTGCACAAGAGACCAGATGGAAGGGCAGTAAGGCCAGGTATATAGGAGGTGGGTTCAAATTGTTCTATCATGGTGTGGATGGGAAGAGAAATGGGGTAGGGGTTATTCCGAAGGGACAGTATGCCAAGAGTGTTTTTGGAGGTGAAAAGACTGTCGGATAGAGTGATATCTATGAAGCTGGAAATTGATGGTGTAATGATGAATGTTGTTAGTGCATACACTCCGCAAGTTGGGTGTGCGATGGATGAGAAAGAAAAATCATGGAGTGAGTTGGATGAAGTGGTGATGTCTGTACCCAAGGGTGAGAGAGTGGTGATTGGAGCAGATTTCAAAGGGCATGTTGGTGAAGGGAACAAAGGGGATGCAGAAGTGATGGGTAGGTATGGTTTTGAGGAGAGCAATGCAGAAAGTCAGATGGTAGTGGATTTTGTGAAAAGGATGGACATTGCTGTGGTGAATATGTATTTTAAGAAGAGGGAGGAGCATAGGGTGACATATAAGAGTGGAGGAAGATGCACATAGGTGGATTATATCCTATGCAAGAGGGCCAGTCTGAAAGAGATTGGAGACTGTAAAGTGGTGACAGGGGAAAGTGTAGTTAGGCAGCATAAAATGGTGGTCTGTAGGATGTCGTTGGTGATCAAGATGAGGAGGAGGAGTGTGAGAGCAGTGCCAAGGATCAAATGGTAGAAGTTGATAAAGGGTGATTGTGAGGTAGAGTTCAGGGGAGGGTTAAGACAGGCACTGGGGGGGCAGTGAAGAGTTAGCAAATAGCTGGGTAACTACAGAAGAACTGGTAAGGGAGACAGCTAGAAAAGTGCTTGGTGTGACATCTGGACAAAGGAAAGAGGACAAGGAGACCTGGTGGTGGAATGAGGAAGTACAGGAGAATATACAGAAGAAGAGGCTGGCGAAGAAGAAGTGGGATTGTCAGAGAGATGAAGAAAGTAGACAGGAGTATAAGGAGATGAGGCACATGGCAAAGAGAGAGGTGGTGAAGGCTAAGGATAAGGCATATGGAGAGTTGTATGAAAGGTTGGACACTAAGGAGGGAGAAAAGGACCTGTACCGATTGGCTAGACAGAGGGACCAAGCTAGTAAAGATGTGCAGCAGGTAAGGGTGATAAAGGATAATGAGGGAAATATATTCACAAGTAAGGAGAATGTGTTGATCAGATGGAAAGAGTACTTTGAGTGGCTGATGAATGAAGAGAATGAGAGAGAGAGAGAGAAGGCTGGATGATGTGGGGATAGTGAATCAGGAAGTGCAATGGATTAGTAAGGAGGAAGTAAGGACAGCTATGAAGAAGATGAAGAATGGAAAGGCTGTCGGTCCAGATGACATACCTGTGGAAGGATGGAGGTGTTTAGGAGAGGTGACAGTGGTGAGCTGAGGAGGGATGCTGGGTATATTGGAAAAAGGATGTTAAGGATGGAGCTGCCAGGTAAGAGGAAAACAGGAAGGCCTAAGATAAGGTTTATGGATGTGGTGGGAGAGGACATGCAAGTGGTTAGTGTGACAGAGCAAGATTCAGAGGACAGGAAGAAATGGAAACAGATGATCTGCTGTGGTGACCCCTAACGGGAACAGCCGAAAGAGAAGAAGATTGTGCTTAGATCATGGTTGTATAGCCTTTCAAAAGACACAATAACTGGGCAGGGGAGCACATTTTAACTACTGAGCCATTGTAAAGACCTTGAATTGTAGTTAATATTGACATTATAAATACAATTTGGAAAATGACTTGCATGTAGACACTTGGGGTAGAAATGTTTTCTACTAAATTAGCTCTCATATATTTCAGAAATTCAAGTCCTTCTTGTAGAAGTACCCATTCTTTAGCAGTAAAATCCAAGAGGAAAAGTGAAATATTCTGCACACTAAAAATATTTGATCATCAAACTCAAAGGCTGTCATTCACTTTGGCAAATTATTATGGTATTGTTATTGATATGGTATTGAACCTGATTATTATTGATATCTGGGTAAAATGATTCATCACTTTAAATTATTACTGAACTACTTCAGCACAGCTTCTGTTTGCATCCATTATACTCTTGCCTCTGAAAAACATCTACTGGTTGTTGGTGTGTGGATATTAGATATTATCAGTGTGAGCATGACTGACTGATGTTTTGTAAATAACTGTAAATGTATTTTATATTTATTTAACATTTGTTTATTTAACATTTATTTACCAGGAAAGTCTGACTTGGAACGAAGCCAATTTTCAGTGGACGCCCGGGGAGAAATGCTTCAGATGCATGTTTTTATAATTATAAATTAGCCTGTGTTACATATGCCAGCATGGCTAGGTATGGTTTTGTAGACAGGTTTATGTCTTTTGATTGTCACTCTGAATCTGATTTGTGCAGGATGTCTGAATGTCAAACAGTGTTCTTCTGGCTGAGCAAATGTACATGTTTATTTAAGACAATTCTAAATGTATGTTATGCCAGAGTCAGCTGACCTAGATGTGATGTCACTGTGTGCCAGAGCTGGAAAAATAGAATTTTCACTGCAGCTGTCTCTTTACTTTTCAAAGTCTTATATGAGAGAGTAGACTTTTCTCAGAAGCTTCCTGTTACTTAAAAAAAAATTGTGCTATAAAAGCAGGCTCTGAGTCAGTTGTTCAGTTTTTCATTCAGTTGTTTCCAGAGCTGTTCAGCAGTAGTAGTCCAGTTGTTTCCAGAGTATCTGTTTCACTCTCTGAGGACAGACAACAGCCTAGAGTGTGGACATATAAGTCCTCATCTTGCCTTGTAGAAGTAAGACTATAATCTTGCCTTGCTGAGTTATTTAAATTAGACAGTTAATCTTCAGATAGGAAACTACTAATTAGTTACAAGTTTTCTAAAATCAATGTGAAATCTATCCTACAGTATTATTTTCATATTTTCTGTGTGTGAAACTTTGTTGTTTATTGGAATCAGTTATTCAGTGTTTACATGTTTTAAATCCTTTTATTTATTATTAAATGTTTTACTACCTCTCATTGTGGCTAGTTATTTAATGAATATTTTTTTAACAACTTGAGACTGTTTATACTTACTGTGATAACAACAGGGCCATTCCTAAATGCCTTACTGCTTGGGGTACATGCTACCAATTGTTTCAATATCTATTTTACCAAATATAATTGAACACCTCTTTTAAAGGGTATTGTGGTATTTGACTGGTGGAAACCATTACTTTGTAATTTGGGCAAAGAAACAAAGCAGATCCTGTAAATCTGTGTCAGTTTTTCTCAAGAGTGTGTACGTATGAATATCGGACATTTAAGAGTGAGTGTGTCAGATACCTAGAACTGGGACACTGTGCTCTGCAGTGGTTAGTGTAGAAACTCATTTGGAGACCTGGAGTGGAGCATATAGTCCAATCTCAGGTTTGGAACCTGTTCCTGGTGTACTCTTAGGGGAAATTGTGTATTTCTATCCATGCTTTTAGTGACACTCCCTTACCGGATACAGTGGTGAGGACTGATACTCCTTAGTTACTACCCAAGGAAAGAGGGCTCATCACAGTTGGTTAAATTATTTCTTTCTTTGGGGCCTTCATATGATCCAGCCTTATGTCTTGGGATATTTTTGAAAGCTTTTGCTTTTTCTGTGTCAGGTGGTTTGACCTTAAAGATCAAGTGCAAAATTATTTTGTGTACCATTTGTTTTTGCAGTCATTTTGATCTTATCATATAAAGTCCATGTTCTAATTCTAAAATATGTAAGTTTCACTTTAGTTTCTTCACTTGAACTATATTATTTAAGCTTAAATACTTGTGTTTGTATTACTTATATACTGAGCATATTTAATGCACTTCCTGATTCTGAGTCATGTGGTCCTGCATTTTGATGATGCAGTGGGGGGTGCAGATAAACAGCCTGTAGTAGATAGACATGTTTTCTGTAGTTTGCAGCAGATTTCAAAACAAAGTGACACAGACTGTAGCATAGTCTGTCACTCCTACAGGCAATCAAACAACACAACAAATAATTAAATGCATTTATTTAATAACAAAAGAGAAATGGAGCAGGATAAGATTCCTAGTAAAGTACCGTATATAATGCGTATTGTACAGTGTAATAACACAGATATAACACTGTAATGAATAGTTGTTTTCCATGGAATAATTACCCTTTGGAAGAAAATTAGGGGTATATGAATCATGGCAGTGATAGTCAAGTATTTGCCTATGGGTGAAGTATGTTTGTGTTCAAATGTTCATTGAGCTGACTGTGTGTGTTTTAGCATGCTGGGAAGCTCCATCTGTATTTGAGACTGCATACTGCAGACAGTACATGGTGGGAAGCAACATTTGGGATTTAGAGAGGACTATTCACATAAACAGTACATAGTACAATCCATACTACAATGTAGTACACACACCTATTTGGATAGCTTCCAGTGCTCTGCTTTCAAAAACAGACTTAATTCCTTGGGCATCTAGTGGCTCCACAAGTCTCTTTCTTGTCTTGGATGGGGACAATGCAGGTATGACAACCATGCTGCCCAACAGGTAGAGCTTCTGTACCTGACAGCCTCATGGCCATACTGCTCCACCTATATGTCAAACCTGGCTCTGTGCTGTCAATAATAGGTCTGCCAAATGAGTACAGCTGCTTCATCAGAGAATATCAGCCAGACTCTGATACCACAGCAAGTCCTTGGGTAAGTTTGGGCTATGCTCAGAATAGATTATGAGATTCAGTAAAGAATATTATAGAATATCAGTATCTGTTCCTGGTATGGCACAGATCCCTTCATTTTAATATTTTGAGGTACTGAACTACATAATATTCCACTTATGACATCATCAGAAGGTGTCACCAGATGACACAGAATCAGGAAGTAACTGGACAGCTACTCAACATACAGTACATGAGCACCCAAATGTATAAACAATAAATATAATTCCACTGATGTAAATAATGCAAAAACTTCATTTTTAGAATCAGAATGCCCACTTTACATGATAATAGCATAATTTTAGTAAAAAGAACTCATAAAAAAAGTTGTACTCCCGGATTCATGAAGCCTGCGCCAGGTGCAGGCGTAGCGTATGCGGGACAACGCCAAATATGTCCGCTGAGCGATTCATGTACAAACCAACTCCACGTGCACTACCGGCATATGTCAGATCTATGCAGCCCTCGGCATAGGTATGCAAATCACCCCATGTGCAGTGTCGCACCATGCTAATGAAGGCATACAGCGATTCACAAAGTGGTGCAGGTGTAGCGCAAGCCCATGGAAATGTAAACCAAAAAACATGGTTTACATTTTCCCAAACAGAACATCGGAGATTGGAGTTATGGAAGCGGACCAGACTCATGTATTACAAAGTTAACATATGCCAATGGCGAAATACACAGCCAATGGCACAAGACAAGATGTACAACACCTAAAAAACAACATTTAATGTCATGTCCACAATAACGCACAGTACAACCGCAGGGCATGTGTGCGCAAACAGGAATACAAAGGAAATATATACAAATGTCATAAAATTGCAATGAAAGGCAAATCAGGATTGCACCATAATATGCAATGGTAGGCATGGCACACCACAAGCAAGGCGCAAGGGTTGCCAAGGGCCCGCGATAGTGTTCGGTGCTGTAACTTTGAATTAATAGTCAATGCCATGCAAATGAGGCAGGTAATACTGAATCACAAACGTCCCGCCGGATTAAGGATGTACCTGACAGTGCAGCGCTATAACACCGAGGAGTGTATCAGAGGTGATACATGACATCAGCAGAGGGGTGTGCCACCATATCAGTAAGCACATTGGTGCAATGCAAATCTGGCCTGGCCATTGCTAAGCAAAGCTGCAGGACAGGGGTGGGGAGGAAGGTATAGAACCATTTAGCTGAGAGCACACATGGTGCCTGAAAGCGCATGTGTACGGGGATGAAATCATGCCTGAAACCTGGTAAGTGGATGCACATGTCGCGAACAATAGCACAAACAGGAAGGTCAGGGGAAGAAAAGAAGGAAATGCCGAAGCAGGGTAGTTGGCGTACTAATGAGCAATTAACGCCAATCAACTCACGGCGGCCAGTCGATGGCAGTAGACAAGCCTGCATGCAGAAACCTGCAAAACAGGATAGGGGAGGCATAGGATTGCAAAGAAAGGAGGGGAGGACTTGGAATGCAAAGATAGGAGAACTGTCATAGCAGAGCTAAGCAAACCCACAGTAGACCGGCAATAGCACACATTACGCAAGATAAGCCAGGTCTAGGAAAGTACAAATGAAAGCAGGCAGCTGGATGCATGCCAGCAAATGGTAGGTGTAACATGCACAAATGTAAATGGAAGGGCAGGAGGTAATTCATGGCATCCAAATGTAATGCAACACCAAAGGCAGCACAATAGTGGTTCCGTTAATAAAACACAGAAGATACCCTGTAGCCACGATCGTACATACACACCCTATGACATCATCAGTGTTCACAGCAAAACAGTATAAAGTGTGAAAGCACCCAACACACACCTGTGTATTCCCAAACACCACACCAGAGGTGTAAACAGATGGGGAACTTTTAAAATGTACATGTTGGGAGCTGACATAGCTGTGATTCATCAGCATGTGTTACAGACCGACGGTGTTGTGGAGGATGATGCCGACAACCACCGTAGGCCTCGGAGGAGGAGAAGAGTGTTCAGACCAAGGGTAACCTACCAGGGCCTACATGATCTGGAGATAGTAGAGCATTACAGGGTGGACAGGGACATCTTACAGAAAATAGTAGAGCTGTGCCGGCCACACCTGAGAACCAGAAACAACAGAGGGGAACCCATCCCAGTGGACATGAAGGTATGTGTAAGCTTGTGAATACTAGCCACGGCTACCTTTCAAAGGCCAACTGGAGATATAATGGGGATCTCACAGGCATCGGCATCCAGGGTACTACACCAGTTCCTGGATGCCATGTTACCACATGCCAATGAGCATATATACTTTCCCCAAACTCAGGAGGAGTTGGCCAGCAATATGCGTCACTTCCACCGTGTAGCAAACTACCCAGAGGTACTGGGTGCGATAGACTGCACGCACATACAAATCAAATCACCACCCGGTGAGTATGGCAGGTGCTACATAAACTGCAAGGGATTCCACTCCATCAACTGCCAGGTCATGTGCAATGCCCAGTGCATTATCATGGATGTGTGTGCTGGCAGCCCTGGAAGCTACCACGACTCCCATATCTGGCATGCCTCACAGCTGTATCAGGTATTTGTCAGGGGGGACATCCCACAAGGCCATCTTGTGGGGGATGCTGGCTATGCACTGGAGCCATGGATGATGACCCCATCAGAAATGCACTCACACCAATGCAAGAACACCATAATGAGGCACACGCACAAACCAGAATCATCATAGAGCGTGTGTTTGGGATGCTGAAATAATGGTTCCAGTGCTTGGACACATCTGGTGGAGCCTTGCAGTACTCTCCAGGCACATGTGCCCACATCTTCATAGTATGTGCCATGCTACATAATATGAACCTGCGGAAACAGCTGCAGCAGGGTCAAAATGGGGGAGGGCCTCACAGCCCCAAGCAATTGCCAAGGCCAACACAGGCACAGAGGGATCCAGACCATGGACATACTGTGCCAGCCTCAATAGGCAGATGGAGGCGTGCCCAATATGCCTATGCCTTGGAAAAGAGGGAACGTATAGCACATACCTTGACAGTGTAGGCTCCCACGGACTGACACCCCTCCCCACCTGCACACACAGTAACATGGATGGCACACAAACACGACTACCTGTAAATTGTGCTGTATAGGTGGCCCACTGTGGAATCCTACATAGGCAGCCCTCAAACATTGTACACGCAACAGCCATTGGAACACAGAAATATCAACACCTGAACAGTAGATGCGCCTATCAGCATCTGTCTGTGCTGTGTGTATAGGTTCTCAGGTACATCGGTAGGTACATGCCCGATTGTCAGAGGCAAAACACCAAATGGGGCAAACAGTGACTCTTGTCGCCACAACATTGAGTAAGCAACTGTCGCTTACTGGAGCAGAGGCAATCGTGGGAGCACATGTGTGTAAGCACTGTCCTACACACACTCATCACAGATTCTCCGCTGCGTTACTGAGGGGCTCCACAAAATGTAATCATGGATGTTGTGTCAAGGCAGGGGATGTACCCATGACAGGCATTCGTCACCCCGGCATGCTGCATCCACGGTCGTATGAAGGTGTAGCAAATTATCGGGTGTAGCTAATTGTGATATACATACCCACTGCCAAAGTACAGCCAGTAAACATCACATGGACATACCATTAACTGGACTCATCAATTTGTAATCTAACGGAGTTATCCATGTGAGTGTAGTGTGGAGTAACTGCTGTAGTGTACTGCACATACAAAATGACATAATACGTGTACAACCCCCAGATGTCCAAGTGGTACATGCAGTGACTGTTGTGCATATTCCTGGTCCCACGTCCCGCAAGGGATGTAACGTAATCCCGACAGCACGGGTAATGCATTCCGGATGCAGGTCATCAGAATATGTGTAGCACACGTTAGCGGAAATAAGCGTTGCCCACAGCTGGTAAGAGATGTTTAAATACAACTATACGGATATGTGCAAAACAGGGCTAAGCATCACCGACCACTGTGCAGATCATGGTCAATGATGTACAGAACAGGTGAAACCAGCATTAGTCACCCCTGAACAAATAACGCCTGCTCTGAAGGGTAAAACGACCACTGCCAGGAGTGGAACAGGCATTCATGTATACAATCACCCAACACTATTGCTAGGCAAGATGTATGGACAGTAGGGTTGCCACAGTTCAAATGACCAATGTGGGACATACGCCAGATGTCTGCAGGACGACACATACACTAGGCCAGTATGAAAACCAGAACGTCAGTGTTTTGCATAGAAAAAAGCTTATTCTAGTAATGGTCGCAGGTACGTGTTCCGTGTCCTGTAACATTTAGGTGGGTCAGATACAGAATAAGTGTTTTATGCAACTATGACATAAACTATAGGGAATATGTTTGTCCCAAAGTCGCAGGACATTTGCTATATTCACAAATATTTTGCAGGACACAACTGCACAAAGAGGGACTGTCCCTCGCAAAGTGGGATGGGAGGTAATCTTAACCTATGGCAGGTGTGTAATATGACAGGTACAGACACAAACGTGTGGAGTCCAGGAAACACAGTATACACTGACAAACACATAATGAAAGGCATAGCATGCCTGTCACCACCCCTGTCCGAGATATGTATATATATATATATATATATATATATATATATATATAGAGAGAGAGAGAGAGAGAGAGAAAATCCGCCCAAAAATTGCAAGAGTGTCCCAAGTATTCCGTGCAGTACAAGGTATAAATTAACGAACCAACAAGGCTACAAAGCTATCATTTGGTAATAAGCCTTCCGCATATAATCAACGTAGCTGCTCTAGCAAGCTCCTGGAACAACTAACGTACTTCCAATAAACCAGCACCAGTACGATACTGAGACAGAATTGCCACAGATACAGAAAACTTTCTTGTTATAAAGTCCAATTCAGGAACGACACATCCACAATGTAGTAAGAACAATTTATTACTGTGAGCGCTTTCACGGCAACCAACAAAAGCCGCTTCTTCAGACAAACTGTGCGCTGCTTGAGCGCCATATTTTAAAAACTAATCAGATAGCTCTCATCCAATGAGCAACCTCAATGGATTTAAAGCGCCCATACTTTCAATACCAAATGTACTTAACATTTAATCATAGAACTATGAATTCAAAACATACTTTGCAAATACACATATCTAAATTAATAAAATTACATAAAAGATAATCCAACTAACTCAATAAAACAATACTGAAAAATATATACACAAACCTAGCACTCAAAACGGATGATATCAGCAACCCTAGAAGGTATAAATAAAACAATAAAAATATATCACCAACATAAAAACAAAAATGCATCTATAAACATATATACACTACAAAACACTTGCATTAGTAATGTAAATAACTGTCAAATAATAATATATAAATACATAATATAATATGTCATAAAAATACTAATAATGTAAATAGATAATTATATAAATATACACTTGCAGCTAGAAATATACATGCCTATAACAAAAATTAAAAGTATACAAATGTACACATACATATACACATATATATATATATATATAAATACATACACATACACATATATATACAAATACATATACATGCGCGCATATGCACAGACATGCACATAAACATATATACCTACACGCTCACATATATACATATACACACACATACACACATATGTATAAACACATATAAACATACACACACATACACATACACACATACATGTGCATATACCTTCACAGATGCACATACATTCACACATGTGACTCACCTAAGCGGCCTGCCTTTCAAATAAGGTTTAATGGAAATAACTTTGTTCAACCCTTTATCCCTATGTGCTGCCAATCTACATATCCATCTAAGCTCCGCTTGTTCTGTTTTGTTCACAATATCACCCAGCCTAGTACTGATGTTAATCACTTGTAGCACCTGGAACAGGAACCTATGTGCCTCTCCTTCCTTAATTGTATGCTTTGCCAGGGCACTATAATCCTGCCCTCTTGCAAGGCAATACTGATGATCACGTATTCTTTCCCTTAGTGTCCTGTTCGTTTTACCTACATAGAAGGAGAAGCACTGTACACAGTGCGCTACATATATGACATTCTTCATGTTACAATCACTATCACAGTTGATTGTCCATAAATAGCCTGTGATAGGATGTCTAAAATAATGAGATTCGTCAATAAAAATACACTGAGGGCAAACCCTGCACTTGTGTGTCCTCTCCAGACCTGTCCTAGAGTTGTTCCCCAGATTATGGGTACTACATAGCAGTCTCTTCAGGTTATGCATATTACTAAACACAAAGGATGGACTCTGCCCCACTAGCCTGGCTATCTGGTCATCTGCAGTAAGTATATTCCAGTGCTTCCTAACGGAACACTGGACACTGCTCAGACCATGACCAAATGGTAAGACAAACCCCATAGGTCTTACATTCATAGTCGCACCAGATCCAGCCTCTTTGCTAGTAGAAGCATTCGAGTAAAAAGGTTTAGCTCTACTCTCTCTTAAAAAATTCATATCTCTATACACCTTAGCGATTTCTTCTTCCGTATACCCTTGGAGAGGATTGAAGTGCACAATCCTATTGCTGCTCCTTTTCCTATTCGTTTGAACAGGAAAAGATCACTAGAGAACGAGAGTATAAGGGGGGCCAAAAGGAAAGATCCACCCCTGAATCAACAACAAACACTCCAGAATCTCTGGGGGTAGTTGGATTAGTACACAATATTTCTTCTTGTGCTTTGACTATGCCAGAAATTGAAGTATTAAACAAGGGGGTATCTTTTATACCCACTTCTGACATTGACTCCAGCCAAGCGGTATTAGCGTTGAGACTTTTTGCTAGGAATATTTGTTTGAAACTGTTTTTTCATGACACTCAAACTAGTACTGATTGTGTATTTAAAAAGAACAGTGTTTTTATGCCGCCTATGAATTCTAATGTTGACATCTTTGTTAAAGCGGTTGAGAAAGAGCTATATACCTCTCTTAAGAAGTGCAACCAAGATCTAGCTAATAATTTGACTGGTCCACAAATAGAAGCTTTGAACAATCTTAAGAATAATAGCAGTATAACGATACGGCCTGCTGATAAGGGGGGCTCTATAGTTGTTATGGATACTTCTTATTATAACATGAAAATGCTTGATATGCTTGCACAAGAAGCTTATGAGATAGTTTCTGTAGAAGTAGTAGCTCTTATGAAAATGACTATAGATAGAGCCCTGTTAGAATGTAGATTGGCAGGTCTTATATCTGATCAAATGTTTAAATATTTTCAAGTGGAGCATCCATTGGTTCCGACGTTATCAGGATTGCCGAAGGTACACAAGAATGCATTTCTACCAGAATTTAGGCCTATTGTGGCTGGTTCTGGATGGCTTACTGAGCCGATATCTATTTATATAGATCAAGAGCTTAAACATGTTGTGAGATCTTCTCAGTTTATCCTTCAGGACTCTGAGCAATTGCTGAGAGAGTTATATGTTAAAGTATCAACCTTCAATCAAGAAATGATTGAATTTTTGATATTTGTTACTATGGATGTTACCTCACTGTTCACCTGTATTCCGAACAGTGAGGGTATACAATTTTTGCAGAGGCATTTGACAGCACATTCAAATTTTAGCAGTAGTAAAATTGAATTTCTATCCATGTTAATGGAGATTGTTTTGGATAACAACCTTTTTCTTTATGACCAAACCTGTTATAGACAGGTTAAAGGGGTCGCCATGGGCACTAGCTGTGCTAACAGCTATGCCAACTTGGTCATGGCGACCTTTGAGAATAGGTTTATAGTTCATGATCCACATATTCTTTTTTACAAACGATTTGTGGACGACCTTCTCTTGCTTTGGGGAGGTACGGTTGAAGAACTTTATTTGTTCTATGAGGTTGTAAACACCAGCAGTTCCTTTCTAAAGTTTACCATACAGCATGATTTCCAAAGTATAGACTTTTTAGATGTTACCATCTTTAAGTCAGGAAACTCTATTAACACGAAGGTACACCGCAAGTCCTGTTATAGACCGTGTTTCCTCCATCGGCAAAGTATGCATCATCCTCGTACCTTTAACAATGTTGTGAAGGGTCAGATGATGCGAATCTCTAGATTGTCAACTAGAGCTGAGGACTACCATGTAGGCATGGAGGACCTTTGTAAAAGTTTAATAACACGAGGGTATACGGAAGAAGAAATCGCTAAGGTGTATAGAGATATGAATTTTTTAAGAGAGAGTAGAGCTAAACCTTTTTACTCGAATGCTTCTACTAGCAAAGAGGCTGTATCTGGTGCGACTATGAATGTAAGACCTATGGGGTTTGTCTTACCATTTGGTCGTGGTCTGAGCAGTGTCCAGTGTTCCGTTAGGAAGCACTGGAATATACTTACTGCAGATGACCAGATAGCCAGGCTAGTGGGGCAGAGTCCATCCTTTGTGTTTAGTAATATGCATAACCTCAAGAGACTGCTATGTAGTACCCACAATCTGGGGAACAACTCTAGGACAGGTCTGGAGAGGACACACAAGTGCAGGGTTTGCCCTCAGTGTATTTTTATTGACGAATCTCACTATTTTAGACATCCTATCACAGGCTATTTATGGACAATTAACTGTGATAGTGATTGTAACACGAAGAATGTCATATATGTAGCGCACTGTGTACAGTGCTTCTCCTTCTATGTAGGTAAAACGAATAGGACACTAAGAGAAAGAATACGTGATCATCAGTATTGCCTTGCAAGAGGGCAGGATTATAGTGCCCTGGCAAAGCATACAATTAAGGAAGGAGAGGCACATAGGTTCCTGTTCCAGGTGCTACAAGTGATTAACATCAGTGCTAGGCTGGGTGATATTGTGAATAAAACAGAACAAGCGGAGCTTAGATGGATATGTAGATTGGCAGCACATAGGGATAAAGGGTTGAACGAAGTTATTTCCATTAAACCTTATTTGAAAGGCAGGCCGCTTAGGTGAGTCACATGTGTGTATGTATGTGCATGTGTGTAGGTATATGCACATGTATGTATGTATGTGTATGTGTATGTATATCTATATGTGTTTATACATATGTGTGTATGTGTGTGTGTATATATATATATATATATATATATATGTGAGCGTGTAGGTATATATGTTTATGTGCATGTCTGTGCATATGCGCGCATGTATATGTATTTGTATATATATGTGTATGTGTATGTATTTATATATATATATATATATATATATGTATATATATATATGTGTATATGTATGTATACATTTGTATACTTTTAATTTTTGTTATAGGCATGTATATTTCTAGCTGCAAGTGTTTATTTATATAATTATCTATTTACATTATTAATATTTTTATGACATATTATATTATGCATTTATACATTATTATCTGACAGTTATTTACACTACCAATGCTAGTGTTCTGTAGTGCATACATGTTAATAGGTGTATTTTTGTTTTCATGTTGGTGAGATATATTTATTGTTTTATTTATACCTTTCAGGGTTGCTGATATCTTCCGTTTTGAGTGCTAGGCTTGTAGATGTATTTTTTAGTATTGTCTTATTGAGTTAGTTGGATTATATTTTTTATGTAATTTTGTTAATTTAGACTTATGTATTTGCGAAGTATGTTTTGAATTCATAGTTTTATGATTAAATGTTAAGTACATTTGGTATTGAAAGTATGGGCGCTTTAAATCCACTGAGGTTGCTCATTGGATGAGAGCCATCTGATTAGTTTTAAAATATGGCGCTCAAGCAGCGCACAGTTTGTCTGAAGAAGCGGCTTTTGTTGGTTGCCGTGAAAGCGCTCACAGTAATAAATTGTTCTTACTACATTGTGGATGTGTCGTTCCTGAATTGGACTTTACAACAAGAAGGTTTTCTGTATCTGTGGCAATTCTGTCTCAGTATCGTACTGGTGCTGGTTTATTGGAAGTACGTTAGTTGTTCCAGGAGCTTGCTAGAGAAGCTACGTTGATTATATGCGGAAGGCTTATTACCAAACGATAGCTCTGTAGCCTTGTTGGTTCGTTAATTTATACCTTGTACTGCACGGAATACTTGGGACACTCTTGCAATTTTTGGGCGGATTTTCTCTATTCATTTCGAAGTTGAAGGGCGGATTTTTTACAATATATATATATATATATATATATATCTACACATATATAATCCAGATAGAAAGGGCGATAGTGTGATATATGTCGATATATAAGGGGTCACTGACATCTGCAAATATATAGATAGGTCGATGACATTCAAAACACCTTTGAGGTACAAATAAATAGGATACCGCCAACTATGGAACGTGTCACACACCGACACGCATAACCAGGAGTCTGAAAGACAGAAAGAACACAGTACTGGAACAGTAGAACCGCGAGCAATATGACGATAGTAAGGACATGTAGTCACCACTGCCGGCGGTGCGATCCACGTAGGTACCGTGTACAACTGTGGTTGTGAGTGATGTAGCCTGTGTATGTGTGTGTTGAGGGTGCCATGTGTGTTCCCGTGTGACTAAAGTGTGTGTGTGTGTGTGTCCGCATCGTATATCTGTAGGTGGCAACTCGGAGGTAGATGATTACGGTAGGTGCGGGTATAGCTAGCCGTAGGCATGCGGTAAACACCTGTCCCACATTGGAAGGGACAGCCCCCCCTGGGCAGGTGTGTCCTGACATGAAACATTACAAAGGGCAACTGTCCAAGAGTTTAGGACATTAGTCTGTCCCAAATATTATGCAATAGTTGCAGGAAATACTCATGCCTGTATGTAAGAAACGGAAATGTTACATGCAAACCGATAAGTAGTTAAGGACCAGGAACAATTGGTATGTAATGAGGATAAAAGTATGTGCTATCCTGTGTACTGACCGTGGCCATATGTCAGCCTGTAAACACCACTGTATGACCTGCAACTGTCCATCTATGGCCATATGAAAAGGTGGCAAGCCATGTCACAGAGGGTCTGACACCAACACCACTGCAATGACTGCAAATATCTGTGACAGACATACACGGGATAGCAGTCATTTACAAATATCCCTGCACATCTCGCCGTACATCCGGAGGTATGGAAGTATCAACCTCACCTGCATACCATATAGAAACCAATTAACAACGGCCCAAAGTAAATTCCCGTAACAGAAGTCTATTAAGTGATAGCACTGTAATTAGGGAAGGGGCCCACACACATATATATATGGACTACGTAGAAATGCAAGCCCCACAAAACCGTATATGCTATGTGCACCCGCCTACATCCCCCACACTGGAAACAATAGCAATACAGACCGTAACAACAGCCCAAACATCTAGTTTGTCAATTACATCTGCTGAACCGTTAACATACCTTGTGAGAGACACATTTAAAGGTGCCATGCAAAATTGTATCTGTCGTATAATGGAACAAACGGCGATGTTACAGGTGTTTGCAATAGTCCTTTATCAGACAGGTGGGATGACAGGTACAGTCACAGGTAGAACCACATACTCAAGCCATCACACACAAACCACAGGGGACATGACTCCAAAATAGACTTGGCTCTACACATAGCAGTTGCAATTACACACAACAAAACACAATACAGGCCATCTCCCCGAAGGCAGGGCAAATGGCCAACGCCCAAGTGGAGAATACAATTATACTACAGTGTTGCCTACGCCACTGAAGGAAATTA
>NC_056733.1:1172133057-1172184132 GCF_019279795.1 Protopterus annectens | reverse complement strand
AAGTTGGTTTCAAAAAATGGGGCAAAATTAAACCGCCAATTCCCAACTTTCCCAAAGGGGGCACCCAAAAAATCCCGGAACGGGGGGGTGGGGGGGAAAAGGGACAAGGCCCCTTGGAAAATGCCAGAAACCTGAAAACAGGATAGGGGAGGCATAGGATTGCAAAAGAAAGGAGGGGAGGACTTGGAATGCAAAGATAGGAGAACTGTCATAGCAGAGCAAAGCAAACCCACAGTAGACCGGCAATAGCACACATTACGCAAGATAAGCCAGGTCTAGGAAAGTACAAATGAAAGCAGGCAGCTGGATGCATGCCAGCAAATGGTAGGTGTAATGTGCACAAATGTAAATGGAAGGGCAGGAGGTAATTCACGGCATCCAAATGTAATGCAACACCAAAGGCAGCACAATAGTGGCTCCGTTAATAAAACACAGAAGATACCCTGTAGCCACGATCGTACATACACACCCTATGACATCATCAGTGTTCACAGCAAAACAGTATAAAGTGTGAAAGCACCCAACACACACCTGTGTATTCCCAAACACCACACCATAGGTGTAAGCAGACGGGGAACTTTTAAAATGTACATGTTGGGGGCTGCCATAGCTGTGATTCATCAGCATGTGTTACAGACCAGCAGTGTTGTGGAGGATGATGCCGACAGCCACCGTAGGCCTCGGAGGAGGAGAAGAGTGTTCAGACCAAGGGTAACCTACCAGGGGCTACATGATCTGGAGATAGTAGAGCATTACAGGGTGGACAGGGACATCTTACAGAAAATAGTAGAGCTGTGCCGGCCACGCCTGAGATCCAGAAACAACAGAGGGGAACCCATCCCAGTGGACACGAAGGTATGTGTAAGCTTGCGAATACTAGCCACGGCTACCTTTCAAAGGCCAACTGGAGATATAATGGGGATCTCACAGGCATCGGCATCCAGGGTACTACACCAGTTCCTGGATGCCATGTTACCACATGCCAATGAGCATATATACTTTCCCCGAACTCAGGAGGAGTTGGCCAGCAATATGCGTCACTTCCACCGTGTAGCAAACTACCCAGAGGTACTGGGTGCGATAGACTGCACGCACATACAAATCAAATCACCACCCGGTGAGTATGGTAGGCGCTACATAAACCACAAGGGATTCCACTCCATCAACTGCCAGGTCGTGTGCAATGCCCAGGGCATTATCATGGATGCGTGTGCTGGCAGCCCTGGAAGCTACCACGACTCCCATATCTGGCATGCCTCACAGCTGTATCAGGTATTTGTCAGGGGGGACATCCCACAAGGCCATCTTGTGGGGGATGCTGGCTATGCACTGGAGCCATGGATGATGACCCCCATCAGAAATGCACACACACCAATGCAAGAACACCATAATGAGGCACACGCACAAACCAGAATCATCATAGAGTGTGTGTTCGGGATGCTGAAATCATGGTTCCAGTGCTTGGACACATCTGGTGGAGCCTTGCAGTACTCTCCAGGCACATGTGCCCACATCTTCATAGTATGTGCCATGCTACATAATATGAACCTGCGGAAACAGCTGCAGCAGGGTCAAAATGGGGGAGGGCCTCACAGCCCACCGCAATTGCCAAGGCCAACACAGGCACAGAGGGATCCAGACCATGGACACACTGTGCCAGCCCCAGTAGGCAGATGGAGGCATGCCCAATATGCCTATGCCTTGGAAAAGAGGGAACGTATAGCACATACCTTGACAGTGTAGGCTCCCACGGACTGACACCCCTCCCCACCTGCACACACAGTAACATGGATGGCACACAAACACGACTACCTGTAAATTGTGCTGTATAGGTGGCCCACTGTGGAATCCTACATAGGCAGCCCTCAAACATTGTACACGCAATAGCCATTGGAACACAGAAATATCAACACCTGAACAGTAGATGCGCCTATCAGCATCTGTCGGTGCTGTGTGTATAGGTTCTCAGGTACATCGGTAGGTACATGCCCGATTGTCAGCGGCAAAACACCAAACAGGGCAAACAGTGACTCCTGTCGCCACAACATTGAGTAAGCAACTGTCACTTACTGGAGCAGAGGCAATCGTGGGAGCACATGTGTGTAAGCACTGTCCTACACACACTCATCACGGATTCTCCGCTGCGTTACTGAGGGGCTCCACAAAATGTAATCATGGATGTTGTGTCAAGGCAGGGGATGTACCCATGACAGGCATTCGTCACCCCAGCATGCTGCATCCACGGTCGTATGAAGGTGTATCAAATTATCGGGTGTAGCTAATTGTGATATACATACCCAATGCCAAAGTACAGCCAGTAAGCATCACATGGACATACCATTAACTGGACTCATCAATTTGTAATCTAACGGAGTTATCCATGTGAGTGTAGTGTGGAGTAACTGCTGTAGTGTACTGCACATACAAAATGACATAATAAGTGTACAACCCCCAGATGTCCAAGTGGTACATGCAGTGACTGTTGTGCATATTCCTGGTCCCACGTCCCGCAAGGGATGTAACGTAATCCCGACGGCACAGGTAATGCATTCCGGATGCAGGTCATCAGAATATGTGTAGCACACGTTAGCGGAAATAAGCGTTGCCCACAGCTGGTAAGAGATGTTCAAATACGACTATACGGATATGTGCGAAACAGGGCTAAGCATCACCGACCACTGCGAAGATCATGGTCAATGATGTACAGAACAGGTGAAACCAGCATTAGTCACCCCTGAACAAATAACACCTGCTCTGAAGGGTAAAACGACCACTGTCAGGAGTGGAACAGGCATTCATGTATACAATCACCCAACACTATTGCTAGGCAAGATGTATGGACAGTAGGGTTGCCACAGTTCAAATGACCAATGTGGGACATACGCCAGATGTCTGCAGGACGACACATACACCCGGCCAGTATGAAAACCAGAACATCAGTGTTTTGCATAGATAAAAAGCTTATTCTAGTAATGGTCGCAGGTACGTGTTCCATGTCCTGTAACATGTAGGTGGGTCAGATACAGAATAAGTGTTTTATGCAACTATGACATAAACTATAGGGAATATGTTTGTCCCAAAGTCGCAGGACATTTGCTATATTCACAAATATTTTGCAGGACACAACTGCACAAAGAGGGACTGTCCCTCGCAAAGTGGGATGGGAGGTAATCTTAACCTATGGCAGGTGTGTAATATGACAGGTACAGACACAAATGTGTGGAGTCCAGGAAATACAGTATACACTGACAAACACATAATGAAAGGCATAGCATGCCTGTCACCACCCCTGTCCGAGATATGTGTATATATATATATATATATATATATATATATATATATATATATATATATATATATATATACACATATATAATACAGATAGAAAGGGCGATAGTGTGATATATGTCGATATATAAGGGGTCACTGACATCTGCAAATATATAGATAGGTCGATGACATTCAAAACACCTTTGAGGTACAAATAAATAGGATACCGCCAACTATGGAACGTGTCACGCGTAACCAGGAGTCTGAAAGACAGAAAGAACACAGTACTGGAACAGTAGAACCGTGAGCAATATGACGATAGTAAGGACATGTAGTCACTGCTGCCGGCGGTGCGATCCACGTAGGTACCGTGTACAGCTGTGGTTGTGAGTGATGGAGCCTGTGTATGTGTGTGTTGAGGGTGCCATGTGTGTTCCCATGTGATTAAAGTGTGTGTGTGTGTGTGTGTGTGTGTGTGTGTGTGTGTGTGTGTGTGTGTGTGTGTGTGTGTGCGTGTGTGTGTGTGTGTGTGTCTGCATCGTGTATCTGTAGGTGGCAACTCGGAGGTAGATGATTACGGTAGGTGTGGGTATAGCTAGCCGTAGGCATGCGGTAAACATCTGTCCCACATTGGGAGGGACAGCCCCTCTGGGCAGGTGTGTCCTGACATGAAACATTACAAAGGGCAACTGTCCAAGAGTTTAGGACATTAGTCTGTCCCAAATATTATGCAATAGTTGCAGGAAATACTCATGCCTGTATGTAAGAAATGGAAATGTTACATGCAAACTGATAAGTAGTTAAGGACCAGGAACAATTGGTATGTAATGAGGATAAAAGTATGTGCTATCCTGTGTACTGACCGTGGCCATATGTCAGCCTGTAAACACCACTGTGTGACCTGCAAGTGTCCAACTATGGCCATATGAAAAGGTGGCAAGCCATGTCACAGAGGGTCTGACACCAACACAACTGAAATGACTGCAAATATCTGTGACAGACATACACGGGATAGCGGTCATTTACAAATATCCCTGCACATCTCGCCGTACATCTGGAGGTATGGAAGTATCAACCTCACCTGCATACCATATAGAAACCAATTAACAATGGCCCAAAGTAAATTCCCGTAACAGAAGTCTATTAAGTAATAGCACTGTAATTAGGGAAGGGGCCCACACACATATATATATGGACTACGTAGAAATGCAAGCCCCACAAACCTGTATATGTGCACCCGCCTACATCCCCCACACTGGAAACAATAGCAATACAGACCGTAACCACAGCCCAAACATCTAGTTTGTCAATTACATCTGCTGAACCGTTAACATACCTTGTGAGAGACACATTTAAAGGTGCCATGCAAAATTGTATCCGTCGTATAATGGAACAAACGGCGATGTTACAGGTGTTTGCAATAGTCCTTTATCAGACGGGTGGGATGACAGGTACAGTCACAGGTAGAACCACATACTCAAGCCGTTACACACAATCCACGGGGGACATGACTCCAAAATAGACTTGGCTCTACACATAGCAGTTGCAATTACACACAACAAAACACAATACAGGCCATCTCCCCAAAGGCAGGGCAAATGGCCAACGCCCAAGTGGAGAATTCAATTATACCCCACTGTTGCCGCATAATCGGTGAATGGAGTAGCTGCACAGCTGAAGTGCACGTAATTAGTCACACCGGACCACCAATTGGCAGCAGTAAACTACATGTTGCAGGTATAGACGTATATAAGGATGACTTGCCAGATATGCAAACTGCATGCTCATACTGTAAAACAGTTTAAAGAGTGATACAGAAGAGCGAGATAGAGATGAAATACCGGAACGATATCAAGGTATGTAGAACACTAACTGTATGTATAGTATGCTCAGTATTAAGTTATGTCAGTGCATGCATAGCCTGGTTTGCAGTAATTAAAAGTGTCCGCCATGCATAAAGTGGGGAATGGTATTTATGTAGTGATGTCTTGCTGATCATTCTAATGCTTGTAGAAGTTGTGCATCCAGCAGTGGGCCACAAGGTGAACAGCACAGACACCACAAGGGATGCAACATGATGGCTTTAAACAGAACAATGTCATACGACCCGCCGTCAGTGGCAGGGTATGTCCAATAAGTATGTGCCATAGCAGGGGATAGTATATGTGGATATACTGTAACAGTACGCATGTGTAAGGGCATATGACGTCAATGACATGTCTAAGGTGGACCCTCTGTGCAAGTATGCTTTGAATTATGGGATACCATGTAAAACATGTGTAATGTATAGTACAGTAGATTGATATGTCAGATATGCTACACAGGAGAACAGGCATATGATGCATAACAAAGGTATCGTATAGTGATGTGAGTAGTATGTAATTAATTTATGTATAAACAGTTATGATGAAATAAATAATGTAATCTACTCTGTGCATTTGCAAAGGATGCAAACATTACTCCCATACTAGAATAGCAGAAGAGATGTGACAGACAAACATGAACATGACTGGTGTGTACAATAACAGGATACATATGGCCTGTAGTCACGGGACATTGTAATAGCATGACAGCTAATCTAACTGGAAGGGCTATTCCAGTAACCATGCACAAAGGATATGTAATAGCTCTACAGGTTCATAGTGGGGTACCATGCAGTCTGGCAAGTCTATGTGTAACAACAACTACAGTGTGCACACCAGTGGCACCTCTCTAGGGTAGTGTCCTGTGAACAGAAGAGCCATGTGTAACCTGCATCTCTGCACAGTACAGCCATTGCAATGATCCCTGGCATACATGTGTCCACCATCCACCAAGCGAGGTATCACATGAACACTGCTACTGACTGTCCATGCGTGATGTACATAGGAATCATGTCTCAAAGCATGGTGAGTGTCCGGTCTGGGAATGCAACCCCCAAGCACATGCCACACACTGTCGCGTGTGCGCACATATCCATGAGCATCATGCTCATAGTAGCTATTGTTTATGCCGTGTATGCGGAGTATATCCATTAACATATTTGCAGACATGGGCCCTGTCTTTGCAGCAGAGGTCACCCCTGAGTATGTAGTCTGCAAATGTGTACAGACGTGGTGTCTGTACATAAGCCGCAAACTTTAACTGTCGTAGCTCAATAAACATCATGGCGTTTTAATGTTGAGTTATGTAAAGCTGTTGTGTAAGGTACACCCTAAGCGGGGTGTTGTACCCATGGATGTGTGTATAAGTCCGGTGTTCAGAGGTACAATGGGTGCCTATGTACCAGCTACACACCCAGTACAGACATGTGTGGACACGTAGAAGGATATCCACGCTACAGTGGCAATGTGGTAATCACAGGAGTGTGTGCGACATACATGTGTCTTACAAACACGTACAATGTGACATGTATGTAGGGGACTAATACCTATGTGATAACCAGTGGGTGGATGGTGTACTGCAAAGGTGATGTTCATACCAAGTGTCATGCAGGTAGAGACCATGATGTTCATATTGGTATCTGTCACAGTGACACCCGTATGGATGGGGTCTGTATCAGCTGGTGGAGCAACAACAGTGCTGGGTATGCAGTGGTCTGTAAAGCTAGGCAGGGAAGTCCCCTCAGTGGTAGCCTGTACCTCAGGGAAGCATATACCGAACATGAGGGCCCCATGACTGAGGACTGTGGTATGCCAAGTGTAACTGGAATGCAGTATGTGACATAGTATGCCACCCACAGTGTGTGTGTCCTGTCCATTAGCCACTTTGCATAACATCCGGAAACATATTTTGTGATGTGCAGGTGGATGTGTATGTTGTCCATACCAGAATGGAGAACGGTGCTGAATGGCAGCGAGAGGACAATGTAGGCTGTGTGGACCCCCGTGTCATCATCGACTACTCCAGCGACTGTATGAAAGGTGTTCAACAGGTGTAGGAGGCATGCTGTGGCCCCAACAAGACCAACCCAGCTGGCATCAAAGGACCGGAGCACAACAAATACTCAACGAATGATGTCCATGATGATGTGCCCTATAGCCGTGCATAACAGTCCAGTGAGGTGTGTAGGGCAATAGTCCCAGTTGTGCATTGTGGCACCACCTGTGTGGAGTGTTACTGTTGCTGTGTGCCAGTCAGGGGTCACAATGTCTGGTACAAGGCTATTACTGAATATGGTGTCCCAGTGGGGAGACATGCCATTCAGAGATCTGTGGACATCACAGCCTGGGATTTTGTAGGGTGACAAGGGGCCTGTGTCCTAGGACATATAGAGTGCAGGTCAGTACTATGTAGGTGTGACCACAGGTACACCACAATGTTCCTGCAAGGAATGTGGCCCCGTAGGGAGTGAGAGGGTGTAATGTTAGCATTGAAGCCATCAGACAGCATGTTGCCAACATCACCTGTTACTGTCATGTACCACAGTGACAGTTGTATGTGTGAGCAGATGTGGGTATTGCATACGACTACTGACATACCACCATAATGCCTTGTGGTACATCTCGGAATGTGTCGCAGTAATGTGTACGTAGCTAGTTATGGTGTATGTGATGAGGGATCTTGTGGCCCTACCGAGGCTGACCAGTGAGTTACCCCACCCATGGGAATGTACACCACTGTGCAACAGCCCCCACCTGTTGTTGTAAAGTATGTCCATGGGACCGCACCTCCAGATTGTCATCTGTTATCTAGTGTGTACCATCATGGCTCTGTGTGGAATAGCATGAACCATATTGTCGTGTACGTGCTAATGAAGTGCACTGGGGTATGTCTCAGCATTTACATGTGCATTGTCCACCTGCACGTGTGTCACAACAACTACTGCTGTCATACGACATCTGTAGTAGGTGTTGTAGTACTCATCTACTGTGTATGCCGTGAAGTGTGTGGTGCTGGTATGTGGCTAACAAGGGTGAGTAGCATATGTTCAGATTCCACCAATGAGGGGATAACCCCAGGTATGGAACAGCAGTCACATGTTGGCAGTGTCCATGTCAAGGATACTGTTGGTCTTGGAGGTGGTGTATGGGTCAAACTAGCCAAGTGGAGGTTATGACTCACACACAGCGTACGCCTAATGTGTCAGTACATGTGTGGCTATCACAATTAAGTGTGGGTTACTGTCAGTCTCACATCAGTAGCAGCAGTAGTTCCGGACACAGTTATATGCATGTGGAGCACCTGTGATGCATTGTGCTAAGTAACCAGCCGGGATGTGTGTACAACATAGTGGAATATGGGGACACCTCAGCCATGGGTGTGCCAGTCCAGGTACGTGCCTGAGAGGTACGGTCTGTCTATAACCAGTCATTGCAGATGTGCTCTGCAGAGCCAAGAGGCAGTTCCCAGTCACTGCAGAGATATTGAAGTGGTGCAGTATCAGGTGTGCCTTGCCTGCGTGCATCACAGAGGATGATGTCAAGCATTGTGTGACATGACCGCATGCTTCGCTAGCCAGTTCCCGTTCTGGTGGTGACTGTTATTGGACACTGTGCAAGACAGGCAGTATAAAAGCAGCAAGAGTCCAACATGTGATCCATACTCCCAGGGCTGACAGGTGCAGGTCAACTGTGCCACAGCATCATGTTGTTTGACCAGGTCTGTCAAAGTGGACACATACTAGGTGCCTATGGAATGACAGTAGAAGCATGGACAACTGTTGGGAGTGACACAGTCGTTCGTAGTACAATGGTAACAGATCCGGATGACCGCAAAATGCTTCCCAGGGCTTGGACCACACCATCAGGGCTACAACACTGGTGGGCTATTGCATGTCCCTGCACACGTAGTCTGTGCCCTGAGATGCAACTTCAGTCACACAAACATGGAAGATGAGTCACATCGTACCTGCTGAGTTGTGGCATGTGTGCATAGGTTATGTTGCAGAACCAGTTACTTGACAGCAGGATATAAGTGACTATCGCCTTGTGTAGCTGAGTGGAACAGCAGTGTGACCGCTGACAGTCAACTATGACAGGTGTGTTGTGTATGTTATGACACCCTATTGGCTGTATGTGATGGGCACATGTGTCTGTGGGCTATAGGTTGGTGTGGTTGTGTTTGGCGATGTGGGCTGCCATTGGTGCCCACACAGAGTATGGAGGGGTACTGTAAAAGGTGTCTCCATATGTGTGGCCTGTGGTGGGGATCATGTGGGACTATGTGATGTGTGGGGTGCGTTGCCAATGTTGCACATCCCCACATGACTGTCAGGTGCAGTCAGGGTTGGTGACAGTATAACTCCCAGCATGGCTGCATATGTGCATCCCCCACAGGCTGTACTGTTGTATGTTTGGAGGTGTGCATTGACTGTGTACATGAGAATAGCTATATTGCCACATGTACAACATAGTCATCATAGTGACAGGCAATAACACTGGTACGTGCCAGTTGGACATGCCTGTATATATGTGGTACGTGCCAGGTGGACACGCCGTATAAACTACCATGTCTGACGAGGTATGTGAGTGATGTGTGTACGACAGCTGTTGTACTGTAACCAAGCTGGAAATGTATGGACAGACAGTGCACCTGTGAGGACTGGTGTGAAATGGGTGGTAAACTAAGCAGTAGCTCATAACGTGCCAAGAAGCTCTGAACAAGTGCCGTGCATGCCCATACATTACAGATAGGGTGTTGGATAATATCAACCCACAAGTGTTGACGACAGTCATGATTGGTGGCACCGCATCAGAACATTGCCTGGTATGGTCTGCAAGTCCATGAACCATTATCAATGTAGATGTTAGCAGTACAGATGTACAAGACAGTACGGATGTTCAGCTACAAATGCCTTTGTATGTCACAGGAGTGTTCTACTAGTGGCCTGTTGACAGATTCACAACTACTAAAGGTGCTACAGTGACATGTGCATATCACACGGTGTCAGCTACAGTAAACCAGGGTTAATGTGTTGTACCCCACCCGCATTGTAGCCCATACCACACAGACAAATGTCAGCCATCTGTGTATGTGAGGATGTGAATGGCTATGACCTATGGGCAATAGTTGTCACAGTGTTGCGAACAACATACAGAATGGGCTGTGTGTGTGAGGTGTGTGACATAAGTGCACATTCTGGTGGATGATATCAGCAATGACACCACTAGGGGAATACCCTCGTACCCGTTAAGAAACACCTAGGCTGTGGTCAAAATTATGGACACTGTGTTATGGATGGTGTAGTGCAGTACACCTCCCTGAGCTGGAGACGTCTCCCTGGCCCTTTAGGTAGTCATCCGAGGTACCCATGACATGACAGGGTGGTATCCATGAACACAGAGATCATTGGACAGGCATACACAGCACCCGTGTGACCAATATTGGAATACACATCACCCTCCAGGGGTAGGGCCCATGTGTGGATGGCTGATACCAGCCTCCACAATACTCACCTCCAGTAGGCAGCATGCTATCCACCTTGCATACAGACATATGCCACACTATGCTGTTAGACATGCTACATGTCCATATCTTGATCTGAAAGACATACGTCATTGACAACCACCGTCCATGATGGACAGATCCCTGTGCCATACCTGTGACATACTCCTGCCATACCATGCAGCCCTGTCCACATAGCTGCACATATCATCCCTGTCATACATGGTGTGATGGCCGTATGGTAGATGTAGTATCAACTTTCTGGATCAGTAATGTGTCACTGATGCCCCTCGCTGTGGCATAATGGGTGTCAGATACAGCTAGGAAACCCAGCCCGTACATGCTATAGCCGATAACCTTACTTGCGAATGACGTCCGACTAGCCATTGTCCCATGTCTATCACATGTGCAACACAGGCGATCCATGGCAGGATGTTGAATAGCTGTACAGTGCAGTGTAGATGTCTATGGTAAAACAGATGCATGTACAGGTTTTCATGCGTACTTGGTGCATTGTCACTGCCCAAGTCCAGTAAGGCTGTGTCTGTGTTGATATGGGACATATACACAGCATCAAGGTCAACAGCATTACCGTGGATACATCAGGCATGTGTAGATAGGTAAGAACACCAGTGCAGGCAAACAGACATGCCCACATGAAGACAGACGTCACATGCAGTAGGAACACTAATGAGGTGACACACATATATGGGGATGATATCCAATGCATACTGGGTGTTACATGTGTGTGACACATACATGCCAGTCGTGTTAGTGTCATGTTGATTTGCAAAGATAACTGTGCAGATGTACTAGAAATGTATGTGCAGCAGTATCACTGTACATGTCTGTAAATGTGACCTGTCACCTTCATCATGTCTTACAGATAATGCCTCGTACAAGCCTACCAGTATACAGCCGACAGGAGGATGATGTCATAATCCTGTACCTCCATGAGAACTACAAGGTGTTATTTAGCCATGTGCCACAGCACGCACAGCAGCGGGATGACCTGTGGCAGGATCTTCACAGGAGGGTCAACGAAGTGGGCGGCCACAACCGCACCTACCAGCAGGTGCGCAGACACTGCATGGACTTGATATGTCATGCAAAACAGCGTGCCACTGCAATCACCAGGGAACAAGGTGGAACAGGTGGTGGGCCACCAACCCAGCCTCCACTCACACAGAGGAGCTACTGGCCAGTCTGGGAACACCCTCAGAACAGCCCCCACAAACACTAGCTGCCATCGTGGAGGTGGGTGTCTCCCAACCAATGAGCCTGGAGTTGCCTGGTAAGTCAGTATTGAACAGATGGCCAGTATATCCCACGTACGTGCATGTGTCAGTGTACATCATGTAATGTAACAACATATGCAAGGTAAGTGGACACACATGCTTTATGCTACCCTGTGTATGCACCATACCACTGAACTGTACAGGTATTTGCAGGATGTCCAGATGTCTGCCTCATATTGTTGGTGTGTTCCCCTTAATATCTGTCCCTTTCTGGCAAATAGCTGAGGAATGGAGTCATTAACTGATGACATACATTTATGTTTATGGCTGCACATTCCGTGTAAAACCCATGTGCATGCAAACCTATTAGTCTAGCAAATTTCTAAGTTTGTAAGAGCAATATGTCACAGTTGTCCCTATATGTCCCCCATCATAGTAGGCTTTGTCCATATTTATTGTTCTAAGAGGTTGAGAGGTATGGTATGCACACATGTGCTTACTATATGTTATTGTACAGGTGAATGTGTTAACTTGCACTGTGCACCCTGTGGCTGTCATACAGTCATGGATAATGTTCATACTGCTGTGTCACCCTATACAGGTACCTCTGGCGTGCCGCACAGACAAGAGTCCGTTGCAGGTGAGACTGTCATCGATATCAGGCATGTCAAAGCATAGATCTATTCGCCATGTGGCCAGTTAATACATGGATAAACAGGTTGCATCACCCTCATCCACACAGGCCACCCATGTGCGGTATATACAACTGAAATGACACACAGACATGAAACTACAGTATTTGTCATTGCTACATGTCTGTCCAGCTGTGCATACAATGGTGGGGGTGTTCTACAATGGAAGCATAGGTACTATACAGTGGAACAAAACGTGTGGTACACAAACCAGTACCACACAGTGAGCAGTGATATGGGCAGACCACAGGCGTCACCATTGTGTTATATGCCCCTGCAATGGTTTCACACATTGTGATGTTCCATCCAACATGTCTGAGACACGTAGCATTTTGGTTGCAATATTGTCACAATTTCCCATAACCCATACCCCACATACCACATATACACCTGTTGTCTGCATAGCCCTGTGGATGGTGACATATCCAACATCTATGGGTGTATGTCATATGGGACAGCACAGACATGTGTGATAGACGGCCATCACATACATGACCAACACATGTGCACACATGGCCATAGGGGATGGCCAGAGACACATAGCCACACAGAAGATGGGATGTGGATACACCCTGTCCCACTTTGTCCACACATGGTCTAATTACAGCCATACTAGACCAATTGTACAGGTGATGTGGTACGCTACACATCCTGAATGCCTGTGCACAGCTAGTGGAGGTGTCAGCGACGTGTACCTCATAAGATGTGTTGAACATGACGTCTGTGTCATAGCATGATGGTAGTGACACCAGGCCACAGATACTGTACTTTTCCCCTGTTGCCGTAGGACATCACTGTTAGCTGTGCACCTTGTGTGCGTGGTACATCAATGTCATGTGTGAAATGGTGATATGACAGGTCCACTATGTGTGGACATGGTTGCCAGGCAGCTAACACTCTGTAGTCATCGTGCAGGGGTGTCATCTGTATGTCCTCCAGTGACCTGTCACATGACACAGCATGATTTGGTGTGTATACACCTCAGCATCGTAGGTCACAATCCACAGGTATGTCATGGGTATGCATGCAGTTCTGGATATGCAATGCGTACATTACATGCACTGTTTAGCAATATAGATGCCTCATGATGCCATGCAATGGCACAGTGTCTGTACATCACACTGTGCAGCAATGTAGACAGCTCACAATCCCCTACCATGCCCATGCACATTTGCTCAACATGCATTCTATCTGTAGGGCATATGGACAACACCGCAATGTGATACCCAGTACGACGCTGTACATGTGTCAGGACACCATTGTGTCAGGCATGCATGCATGTTAATGCACATGTCAGCAGATTACATGTCAAGGTCACGTCAGCCATGTGTACTGTTATCCTGTTCTGGTCCACATGGTGTATCACGAGGATGCATGCATACTACCATGATCGTGTGAATTGCATGGATAATGATATGACACCTGCCTTCTGTAGTGTGCATTCCAGGGAGTATGCTTACAAACACTATTGATGTCTGAGCTGCATGCTGTCAGCTGTATCACAAGCATGCTGCATGCCATCTGTCATATCACATGCATGGTGTGTCAGTGTGTGTGTGTGTGTGTGTGTCAGTGTGTGTGTGTCAGTGTGTGTGTGTCAGTGTGTGTGTGTGTGTGTGTGTGTGTGTGTGTGTGTGTGTGTGTGTGTGTGTGTGTGTGTGTGTGTGTGTGTGTGTGTGTGTGTGTGTGTGTGTGTGTGTGTGTGTGTGTGTGTGTGTGTGTGTGTGTGTGTGTGTGTGTGTGTGTGTGTGTGTCAGTGTGTGTGTGTCTATTGTAATTTAGAGTCTTTCTTTGCATTCACAGGTGATGTAGGTGCATTACCCTCCTGCGGTCCATCTGATAGTGTCCCCACAGATGCTAGCAGTGATGAACATATGCATGAAGTACAGGCAGGGATGTCAGGGGCTGAATCTGTGCCAACGGTTGCCATCCCAGCTATGTCCCCCTCTTCCCCACACACAGTTCAGCTGCCAACACATACTGCATCTACAGTGGCCATAGAGGAAGGACAGTCAGCGTCTGTTAGCATTGAACAGGAACATGTGGTGGCTACAGAAGGTGTGTCTCCACACCATGGTGGCAGTATACTGACTGCAGATGTGCCACACAGGCATGTGGCTGGTGCTGCTCGTAGGAGGACCTCTGGCAGACATGCACCTGCAGGACATAGCACAGCAGCTGGGATCATCAGACGCATGTTCCAGTCTGTAATGGCGGCACAGGCACGTGCCGAACGGCAGAACAGAGAAGGGCAGAGGCTGCAGAGGGCTGCTATCAGTACCCTAAACAACAACATCCAGGCATTGGCAGGTGCTCAACAGCAGCTTGCTGATGTTCTGGACAGGCGATTGGGTGACATGGTCAGAATCCTCGACCATGGCATGGCAATCCATGAGCATGAGCTGTCTGTGCTGGAACATCTGGTAGGGGTGAGGCATAGGCCACAATGGACATAGGCCAGCTACACCACCTAGTGCAGGTCAACGTGAGCGTGCCACCTCACATGGCTGCTCCCATAGTGCCGGTAGCAGTAGCAGTGCAGCTGGTGCTGCGCTGTCCACACCAGGTCACAGCAGGCCACGTGGACGTGGCCCTGGACATTCCCAGTGGGGACACGGTTCCAGTAGCCATGTGTTGTCGGACAGTAGCCATTCTGTACCTCTGCCTGGTAATGCCCGTGCAACTCCTGGCAGGCACAGGAGACGTGGCCATGTCCGGTCACAGTGAGTTGTACAACCTGCTCTGTACAATCTGGAGCTGTCCATAATACCCTTGTGTAGGCCTCACAAATGACAGAACTGTGTGCACACATACACGCACACAGCAAACACAACTGTAGGGCTCCACAACACCCACATGCATATGGAACAGACATGTCCATTCAAATCACCGGCCCTTACCCACACACATGATGTCATCCATTGGTGCAGCCTATGCCCCTGGCAAACAGTATCACCCTGTGCATATGATGAAGCCTGTGCCGCATCCTTGTCATCCACACTATCGGTGCAGGGATATGCTCAAATGGTCTGATGCACAGGGTGAACAGAATAGTGAGAGGTGTATCTAACATTACTTGTGTATGCATATTGAGGGATGTGTATGTTGCATTGGTTGTGTGTGAATACTGAGTGCAGGGATATGCTCAAATGGTCTGATGCACAGGGTGAACAGAATAGTGAGAGGTGTATCTAACATTACTTGTGTATGCATATTGAGGGATGTGTATGTTGCATTGGTCATGTGTGAATACTGAGAGATGTGTATTAGACATCAGTGGTGTACTGTCGACATGCACCAGTCATACCATGTAGTCCAGGTGCAGCATGCATTGTGATATGTTCACAGTATGTGTCTCGGTTACAACAGTAACAGCATGTTGGTAATGATGCCCTGGTTCCCTCCTATGGTGTACTGGCATGTGCCTACAGGTAGCAGTGTTTGCAGTCCCCCATGTGTAACTGTGGAGTACTCACAGGCACGTATGGCAATATCAGCATTCTAAATGTACCCTCAACCTGACTGTTGGAAAGTCAAACATGACACAGATGTCCGCACATATACTGCACCTGAAGCATGTGGTCAGTTGAACAGACTACAGTGGACAGAGATGTGACATACATACTGGGAAACATTACAGGTATGTTGACATGGTGCAGGGGTTGTACACAGCGGTCTGGCCAATGATGACGTTAGAGGGCACTTGATAGCATGAGGCCACACTGTGTAGCAGTAATACCCTGTCACAGTACAGGAACATGGCCACATTCACGGGGTCTACAGCACTATAATGCACACCTTATAGTGTTGAGGTGTGGACCCTTGCCTATGTGGTCATCACCCTCGCAGCACTTTGCACCCACACAACGTGGCACAGAGAAGGAACATGCACAGGTAGCCAGTACGGCTGGGACCGATGGCATCAACAGGGTAGTAGACTGCATCACCATGAGGGGTTAGTCACCATGAGTGGTTAATGATCCTGTTTCCACTGTATGGTAGCATACACCCTCACACCAAGCACCAGACAGCCATACATACATACATACACACACACACTGTGGTGACTAGATATGTGTGTACGGATAGCCGATGTGTGTGATGCACCACACCTGCCGACGTCATGATTTCCACACTGCAGTATGTACAGATCTCTACAACAGTGTACAGGGATGTGTAACAACTGGGACGTAGTCCCCACCATATGTGGCATGTGTGGTCACACAAGCAGACACACATGGCAGTGCTGGGAATGATACACCTGCCATATGATGAGCCGTTTGATAGACATGTAGTGGTAATGTCCGCAGTATGTGTACCGACACTATGTCTGGCAATTGTGTGGCTATATGCACACAGGAGGATGTCAGTGTTACAGGTGTCACGTGACATACAGTTGGTAACACCTGACCCCTGTGTATGTGTTATGTCATCACCGTCAAGTAACAGTGACATAGCTTACTGTTTGCACATGGCATGGTAGGATGGCGTGTGACACACCAGTGAGCCATCCCTGGCACACATATATCTACACAGGTGGATCACCACTTTATGTACACACATCCCTCCATACGTGATGTACAACCAACTGTACTGTCTGTATGTCACCATATACAGGTGTCAATGATGGGGCTGCATTGTGACTGCATGTTGTAGTTAGGCACAGCTGTGTTACGGACATCGGCCACTGCACATGCATGGTTGTTGCATGCACAGTACAGACTGTACGTGTGTGTTGGTCCTACATGTGTCTCCTGTAGCCATGTTTGTATGCATTGCTATTGGTGGACATGTGTGTTGACATACATAACACATGGACTGTGGTATGATATCACGGGTGTCATGAGCGACTACTACAGGGGAATGTGTCCTCGGTCAAGATTGCTACCGCCTGTACTGTGAGCATTCAACAGACATGGACCCACCTTCCATTTGCGTGTCTATGATTGCTTAGGCCACTGTTCTGCACGGGGGACAGCAAAGGCTAAGCTATGTACATATGTGTTGTGTGTGTGGTCCACGTACACATCCACTACAATCACATGTATGACATATCCAAACATGTGTGTTCGTTGGTGTACAGCAACACTCATCTGTCACAGCTGTGTAAGACCCGGGGCCCCTGGTATGTCTTGAGCTGACCTGGTCATGTATAGTGGTATAATTGCAATGCATAACACCTGTTGGAACCCTGTCAGTACATGTGTACTCTGCACAGTTGCTGTAGACATCTGTACAGTCCACTGGTCATGTGTCACACGGTGTTGTGGTAATGCATGGCTGTGTATTGCTGCAGCAATGACATGGTGATGTCTCGAGGGCTACAGTGTAGACTGCGGTGTGTACATCTGTGATCTGCATCTGTGACAGCTGTGATGGCAGCTGAGTGTGTACTGGTCACTGCATGTGTGTGACCGCCCTGTGCATGGGGACAGTTATACCTTACTGTGCCCTTCCGTGTTTAGACTCCGTCTGCATGCAGGATGGCCCACCCTGTGCATGGGGACAGTTATACCTTACTGTGCCCTTCCGTGTTTAGACTCCATCTGCATGCAAGACGGCCCTTTGCAACTGCTAAGTGTGTGAGCATGCCCAGTACGCTGTTGTGTAGATGGACACACATGACAGTCCAAACTGAGCCCTTGTGTGTTGAAATTCCATCTGCATGCAAGACGGCCCTTTGCAACTGCTGTGTGAGCATGCCCAGTATGCCGTTGTGTAGATCGACACAAAGTACAGTCCGAACGGACGTGTATTACTAAGCGTGTGGCCATGGTCAGTGACACCTTGTGTCGGTGATGTCCCTCTGTGCATGGGCATGGCCGTTGACATTATGTATAGCCATGGTGGTCATCCAGGCAACAGATGTCCATTTTCAATGTCACGATGGATGCCTACCGAGTACACACTGGTCGACTATCTTGAAGGGTGTACTGTCTGTGGCGCGTCCCGTGTCTATGTCTTGTTGTTGTGGTGCTCCATAAATCTTACGTTGCCTCGATCACACCACTGCCGTGTGATTGTCTACGTCTACTGTGGGACAGTAATATGTCTGTATGCTTTCAGACTGATCACTCTCTATACAATCCCTGTCGGCATCCTTGTCAGTGCGGATGATGACACGCGCCTAGAAATATGCCTCTGGGACTGCTGTGTTTAGTAATTTCGGTAGCATGTTCTGTAAATGCGTCATGCTGTAGTATGATAGGGTAGTTAGGTGTATGTTCGACTCCCAGCCCTGCCAAGTGTGTGTGTGTGTGTGTGTGTGTGTGTGTGTGTGTGTGTGTGTGTGTGTGTGTGTTTGTGCGCATGCTCCCATCCACCTGGGGACTCAGTCTTGCCTTTAGATGCCTCACACCACAGATATTTCCTACCGACGTCTTTGCCTTTGTGGATGATGACACGCACCTAGATGTATGCCTCTGGGACTGATGTGGTTAGTAATCTCGGTAGCGCATTCTGTAAATGCGTCATGCTGTAGTGTGATAGGGTAGTTAGGTGTATGTTCGACTCCCAGCCCTGCCAAGTGTGTGTGTGTGTGTGTGTGTGTGTGTGTGTGTGTGTGTGTGTGTGTGTGTGTGTGTGTGTGTGTTTGCGCGCATGCTCCCATCCGCCTGGGGACTCAGTCTTGCTTTTAGACACCTCACACCACAAATATTTCCTATCGACGTCTTTGCCTTTGCAGATGATGACACACGCCTGGATGTATGCCTCTGGGACTGCTGTGTTTAGTAATCTCGGTAGCGCGTTCTGTAAATGCGTCATGCTGTAGTGGGATAGGGTAGTTAGGTGTATGTTCGACTCCCAGCCCTGCCAAGTGTGTGTGTGTGTGTGTGTGTGTGTGTGTGTGTGTGTGTGTGTGTGTGTGTGTGTGTGTGTGTGTGTGTGTGTGTGTGTGTGTGTGTGTGTGTGTGTTTGCGCACATGCTCCCATCTGCCTGGGGACTCAGTCTTGCTTTTAGACGCCTCACACCACAGATATTTCCTACCGACGTCTTTGCATTTGTGGATGATGACACATGCTTAGATGTATGTCTCTGGGACTGCTGTGTTTAGTAATCTCAGTCGCGCGTTCTGTAAATGCGTCATGCTGTAGTGTGATAGGGTAGTTAGGTGTATGTTTGGCTCCCAGCCCTGCCACGTGTGTGTTTGTGTTTCCAGCTGCATGACAACAGTAGATTGCTTTTACAGTATTCACTCTCCATAACATCCGTGCGGCGTCTTTGCCTTTGATGCTGCTGTCTGCAGGCTAGACGTATGCCTGTGTGAATCCTGTGATCTACTAATCACGGTAGCGCATTCTGTAACTGCGTAATGCTGTCATGTGGTACAGTGGTTACTTTTGTGTTCTGCTCCCAACCCTGCCACGTGTGTTGTGGGTGTGTGTGTGTGTGTGTGTGTGTGTGTGTGTGTGTGTGTGTGTGTGTATATCTATCTACATATATATATATATATATATATATATATATATATATATATATATTGTATATAGATATGTATGTTGGGATTATCACTCTTGAATGTGCTGCATTATCTGTACGTGATCATCTTGGATGTATGAACATCTGCTATGGCTCTGTGATAGTGCACATACTGTGTGCTGTAGTGATCATGGGTTATACTTGTGTAGTGACCGGTTATTGTGTTGCTGGGTATTACACGGGCATTGGAAACAATGTTAGTACAGCACCTTTGAATGGTCATATGCATATCTCAGCAACAGTCAGCAGTGGTTATTACATTGGAGGGTGAGTATGGCTCATATCCGTATGTAGTAACTGACAATTCTATGCAACTCAGGTTAACATTACAGACTCACGTTTATCCACAGGTTGTGGTACAGATCCCAGGACTGTATGTGTATACATTGACAGATGCAGGACTGATTTGTGTTGGATGCATGGAGGGGTGTCCATGGCCAGTAATGGCGATCTCTACAGCCTGGCAGGTACGGTCTGTGACTGTCCCACAACCTCCTGTATATGGCTGACATATGCTGTACCTGTGTATATGTAGACACACACACTTACCACAAACAGCTAGGGGTATCACATACACAAACCCATTGCATCACCATTGGGCCATGCAATAACTGTTGTCCCTCACACATACACACCTACGTGTACATTGGATGGCTCAATGACAGCTCTGGGAATGTAACACCACACCCTGTGCATATGATGTCACCTGTGCCACCACCTGTGATGTGTAACATTGATGCAGGATCAGACTAACCTGGTGCTGATGCACACAGTGGCTTTATTCCACTGTATTGATGTTAGCATGCTGTTAACACAAAGTGTGTTACTTCCAGGTGTATATCAGCAGGCATGATGCATTGCAGCTATGACCATCAATGTAGCATAGTTTACAGAACTGTTAATTCTGATGATGTATTCTCCATCCATGTGTCATTTCACTGATGTGCCATTTCACTGATGTGTTGGCAGCATGTGGGTCTGAGTGTGCAGTACATGTGTGATGTGTGTAGTACACATGTATACATGCTTACAAACGGATACACTGGCATACACGACATTACACGGGCTTCACCATTCATACACTAGCTTACTCGTTCTTCCACACACGCACATGGGCTAACACGTGCGCACACATGCTTACTCAGGCTTACTGGCGCGCACGGGTGCAGACACACTGTGGGCAGGTTTGCAGGTCACATCGGTGGTATCCATGGCGTACACCATCAGTCTCCTGACGTTCCCTAGGATAGTTCATAACACGCCTCTTCCACTGAGTGCTGACAGCAAACATGTGACACTGCTCCGGTGAGAGTACAGTGTTTTATACATACACACTCATGTTGTCACCTATCTTCTACTCTAATAGTCCCCTTATCCTACACTACACTGTAGAGGCTTGGCCCATATGGCATGACATGTTGTGATTCACTATCCTCAGCCTCACTTGCAGCAGATTCCCTACAAATGCTTCGTTACATCTCTGACAGAGCGCTTCCACACATAACAACCAGTACGCAGTAGCCATGTTGTCTCCAGCTTGCCATTCATCTGCATGGCATACTAACATCTAACTAAACCTACATTTTGTATGTATATTATACATATTTGACTTGTGAAGCGCAGCGCGTTTTCGTGGCGCTGCGCTACGCTTCCAGACCGGAGATCGGGGGAGGACAACTACTCTTTTATTGATATCCAATGGACAAAGCTGCCACTGGCCTTGGACTTGGACATTGGCATGCTTCTTCGACTGTATTCATACTGTATTTGCAGCTGTCATTGCTCCGTTTAGCAATGTGCAGAACATTAGTCGCCTAACATCCGGGTACATTTCTGCACATAACTCTGCTCTTGCACGGACAGCTTACTGTTTCATGTATCGCATATTGACATCATTTGCATAGCTTTCACATACAAATGGGGTATGTTGCAAATACCAACATTGTCCGTGCAATGTTCGTGTTACAGGCAGTCTTGCACGCCCCTACGGGTGTTTGCTGAATAGCCTGGCAGTCATCTTTCCTTGCTGTACTCTCACTCAACTCATACACGGCGGAGTCTTCATGTATCATGGCCTAGGCTTTGCTGTGTGCTATGTCTACTTGTGGTGTATGCATGGCTGTGGGTATGTCCCACTGTCATCATTGGTAAAGGTGACAGCCCTATAGGTACTTCATGTAGACTGCTGTGTCATTTGACATGTCAGCACATACCTGTGGCCAATACTGAACTTCCTACTGCAGCGCTTTTCATACCTTCTGAGTTATCTTGCAGTCGATAATGCTGTTTCCTCAGACATGTATCTGTTTCTGATCATACCTCACAACTTCCTAGAGCAAAACATTTGTACAAAGCCTAACATGATGGGGGGACAAATAGGGGCAGATTTTAAATATTGCTCTTACAAACGTAGATAGTTGACAGTATAATAGGTTTTGCATTAGTATGACTTTTCTGAAGGATTTGGGGTCTTAAACTCAAATGTTTGTCATTATTTAATGACTTCAGTTCTCAGGTATTTGCCAGACAGGTACAGATTGTAAGAGGAACACACCAAACATATGAGGCAAACATCTGCACATTCTGCGAGACTCTGTACAGTTGCGAGGTATGTTTTTGATACAGGATATCAATTTTCTTACACCAATACACACAATATATGGTGCCATCACAGGCCAGATGCCATTACATTCCTATTCCAGGACACACCCACCCAGAGGGTTGTATTCCTCACACAGGCCAACAGGTGCTTATCCACACTAATTATTCTATCATGTACCTTATGTGTACGCCAGTATTTACGCTTTCCATCAGTGGCAGAGCTCACGTACGAGTATGGGGGACTGGACACTGTATCAGTGACACTGCATGACACCCTGAGGGACACATGTCTTTTGAGTCTATTAACCTTCCACATTGACTTTCACAGGGCATACATTGTCATTCACATTTGTCGAAATACATGATTTTGACTTGTACATGTTTTGTCATTTGTCCTGACATCTTTCTTCTCACCTGTCCACCTAGTATCACTAGTTCTGTACATTTATTTAGGACGGGTTACCTTCATACCTCTCACCTGTACACATTATGGGTAAACGCCCGAGTTTGACCTATGATTTTGTTACATTTGTCATAATAACGTGCCTTTCTGGTAGATTGCTGGCAAGGCATGATGGACTGTGAGGTTAGGTAATAATGACTGACATTTCTATTTCATGATTACTAACTCTCATAGCATTCGTATTGCTGACTACGCCATTATTCTATCAACGTTCTGACTTTGTCTGGGGTATATTTAATATAGTCCCTATTTGTATTTCATATACTATGCCTTAGTCCAGCTATCTTATTCTGAAAGTTTGGCAGGTATGGTTACCATCTTGGTCGTATGTATGTCCATCCATGATAATCGCCTACATGACGCTGATATAGGTCCCTACATCTTCCCCCAATGGTTTACACAATATCCAGTTGATGGGTTGCACCTTTTTGGAGAATATAGGCGTGTGCTATACCCACATAGGTATATTGATCACTCCCATGGGGCGTAACTAATAGATCTGTGCCAACCAACACCTAGGCCCATTTCTGCATACCCATGATTCCCATACCTGACACCCCTCCACAGTACCCATTAGACATGTTTAATGTGAGTGATAATAAAGTGTGAAGACACTTCTGAGCACTTCCCACTTTCCGGATATCAGGTCGTACGTCATACATTCTATCGACCCTTGTGTTATTACCCTTGCACCTGCTACTGTTGCATGTACAGCTATATCGTAGTTGCAGCTGTGACGTCTTTTGCATCAATGATGGTTCGCACTTCATACGGGATCAATTTTTGGGGTCCTGCAAAGGACACCTATATTCATGTTTAACGTGTAGAACTTGCAGGCCCTGTCACACTGGTACTTTCCGGGCAATGGTTTGGAAAGCAGCAGTGTATTCACCTTTCATGCATGTCTGTCTGTCTATCCATAATAGCTATACCGTGACCTATTTATGTACATGTGTTATATGTACAGGGACATATGTTTGTTGTGTATATATCTATTCATGTATCATGTGTGTATAGATATATATATATGTACATATATACATATGTCTGTACATTCCTCATTTCATAATTTGCTTTGGTTTAAGTGTGTGGATATATGTGTATATATATGTCCATATCATACCTTTCAGCTGTACAGATTTTTGCTGCATGTACAGCTGTTTGCCTCTTATCTTTGGTCCGTTTTTCATAACCTTGTGTCTATCTGGCAACTTAGTGGCATATCATTAAAGACTGATGTTGGTAAATAATGACAAACATTTCAGGTTATGACTTCATACCCTTCAGAGAATCCATGCTAGTGAGACACCTATTATTCTATCCATTTTCTATGTTTGTTAGGGCAATATCTGGGGATTGTCCCTATTTATACCAGTTGTTTTCATGGCTTTGTCCAGTTTCGTACTTTACAGGGTTAACAGGTATGAGCCATGTACATATAACGTGGAGAAAACAGCATTTATTTGCTATGCTGTGAGCGGATTACACACGCGCAGGCGCACTTGCATATCCTTATTGTGGGTTACATATGTTTCATAGATATTTTTGCTTATGTGGCCTTTCATAATTCTGACCGTAACAGTTACATATCTGTATTCCGGTTTACAAACTGCTGCGAAACACGCATTCACCTTTACATATTTAAATGTGTGTACAGCACGAACCCATTCATTACACTTTAAAGTTATATGTGCAGTGTTCATAGGTCAACCGGGACTGCATTCACGTTGGCCGGATGCCGGAACCACTATTCTATTGGTGTTCTTCCTCATTGATATGCATACCCATAGTACTTAGTTACATCAACATACGCCTCACCGCTTCACCTACAACACAGGCATCCATTCTCCTGCTGGGAAAAACACGGTACTACATATTACACATTCCCTATTGCCTACTGCTGTGGACCCCAGCTGCATTGTTAATCACTCCAAGGATATGCAGAACACCAAGGCATATAGTCCTGGCACATACAGGTGTTTGATTGTTAGGGTGTTCATGTAGTGATCTGGGTTTAGGCTTGTCCACCTGGTGAACGGAACTTCCCTGGCTGAGTTCAAATGTCAGATGAAGCATATGGACAGGGAGTTTCTCCCTATTATGAATTTTTACCTGTGTTTATAGACACAGGTATTTGGGCACCTGTCAGCAGCTTATTCTGTTGGCAATATGTATTATGGGTGGGGTTGTTACAGTCCATAATCCACGGTGAGGGGTGTTCCCATTCACATTTGACTATTACCTGTATACAGTCGTATGGGGATTATTATTTTGGACATGACATGACTACAGGTATGCAGTTGTACATTACACAAATATGAAGGGTTGTTACTGTAAATATGTATGGACCATACCTCTCAACCTCTTAGAGCACCAAATCTGTGCAAAACCTACATGATGGGGGGACAAATAGGGACACATTTTAACGATTGCTCTTACAAGCTTAGAACGTTGATAGAATACTAGGTTTTGCATTAGCATGACTTTTCTGAAGGATGTGGAGTCTTAAACTCAAGATATTTCTCATTATTTAGTGACGTCAATCCTCAGCTATTTACCAGACTGGTGCAGATTGTCGGAGGCACACAACAACAATATGAGGCAAACCTCTGGTCATTCTGCAAATATCTGGACAGTTGAGTGGTATGGTACGGACCTCTGTAATATGCTGTTGTGTTCTGGCACAGCAGTAGCTCAGCATTAAAGACTGCAGTCGGAACATGCTGACAGACAGTTGGGTTTCAGACTTCATACTCCGGACATTAATGCCAATGTGTAAACTGTTATTCTATCATATTTCTATGTTTCTAAGAGCTATCTTTACAAATTGCCCCTGTTTTTGGACCTTTGTCTCACTTGTTTTCACGGCTCTGTCCAGATATCTTGCTCACACAGGTTGACAGGTATGGTCGGTCACGCCTGCACACAGTCAGTGTCCCTCACACTTGATCAGGGTTAACCTGTTTACATCAGTGTCTTCCTCACCCTCATGCCTTTTGCCACTATGCGAATGTGTGCATTATATTCTCCCTCCTATTCGTGTCGGGACATGTGCATCATGGGAAGGTGTTTTATCCTGGGTAGTAGGTTATGCATGCCCACTTAGGGCTGGACAGTGTCATGGACCTCCACTGCACGTTCTGACTTGTGTCCAGATATCTACAGGATTGGACATCATTTAATCATACCCATTCTACTATTTACACAGGTTAGTTATCCCATGAGGGATATCCCAAAAATTGGACAAGACCAAAACAAGTCAGATACCGAAGATATTTGTGGCTTTACGATAACGTGCAGGGGGTTTTACATGCAAGGGATACATGGTTTGCAATCCTGAAACTGCCTAGGGTGACAATACCTACTACATATACGTAGGGGTCACTGTGTGTAGCTGTGTCTGCAACGAACCAGTGGACCAAGTACAGCTGGATTTGGTGAACGTTCTGGTATGGAGGCAGGTTGTGTGGAGTGGAGGGTATGCTGGGTAGGCCATTATGCATCCAGGTGTGTTGCGTTTGTTATGGCCAGTTCCATCAGGACCCATCTGTGGGTATGTGATGGTGACATATCTATACATTTGTCTTCCACATTTCCATATTCATATGTTTGTGGGATTGTGTTCTACACTATGGCCTGTCTGCTTGTCTTGCAGCTGTTTCTACATGTGGTTGTGTTTCTTTCCACTTCACCCGCTGCCCCCTCGTACACCTCCGGTTCACCTTTTCTGCATATGACACAGTATCGCCTTTGAGGATTTTACCATTAACCACCAACCCCTCGCACGCAAATTCATCACACCCCATAAAGCACTACTTTGGTTATTGGCCCATGACATGGCCAGAATAACACATTGACTACCCAACATGTGTCAGGTACCTTTATGGCTCTGTGGACTACCCTGCCATGTTTGCTTTCCACATGCTATACCTCACGCACATAGGTACACACCCATACTTCACTTTCATTACTTGGTTGGTATATCCGGGTACTACCCATTCGACTGTGTCACATACACGTTCGGATTATACCGCTGACTTCCAGATTTTGCCAGCCTGTTGTACTCATTGGTCGGATGGTACCTTTTCCAATGTCCAAGCTATTCCTTACACATGTCCGACTGTTGTGAACAATGCCTCCCCACAGTCGACGGTTGTATTTCCACCTTTTCAGTTGGCCACAGTGTGACATTTGCGGTGAACACAGCATATTTTACAGGCCGACACATACCCACGGTCAGTTTGGCAGATAGAACTTGCAATTCTTGCCTATATCTAAGCTTATTCTTGTAGCATTTCGGTGTCTTATTCTGTTTCTTATGACATTTATGTAATATATGTTCAGTGAAAAATGTTTAATGCAACTATTACATGATGTCTACGGAATAATTATGTCCTATATTGTCTGGACATTTGCCATTTTTACAAGTTTGTGTCAGGACACATCTGCTCACAGAGGGACTGTCACTCGCAAAGTGGGACAGGTGGTAATCTTAGTCGACGGTATGGATCATACTGTTCCTTTCAGCCTACATGTGTCCTTATTGTTATAGCTGTTTATATGCTCCTTCTGTTTTGTTTACATGCGTATGCTATTTCCTATCACATTTGGTGTGTGAAATACAGACATACCTTTTGTATGTGACTATTACATGCCTTGTGGGATATGATTCGGACATACGGTCACTACACATATCTACATTTCTCCTCGTGTATTTTGTTATGGACACATCTGCACAGCTATGTACCCTCCCTCACATTATGGGTCAGCTGGTGACCCCCTCCATTGGGCTGGACGTACCTACTGGCAGCACGCTAACATATGATACATTTCACTTCCACATGGTATAGCTATCAACACTACATTGGACTATGGGCACATGGTTTTTATATCATTTGTTCAAGGGTAGGGACCCATTATTCCCTACCGTGCATTTGTGTTTGCTTCTTCATTTTCTGTTCGCAGGGACTATCTTGCAAGCTTTGCATACATTTCAGTATCCATGGACACTGATAGGTGCGATTACTATTGCAGGCTGAATATAATATTCAGCAGTTTAGGTTGCTCATCAACAGCCGACATTGACATGCCTCCATGCGCAACTTCGTTACGCCCCATGCACTCGTGCACGTTTCCTAACCACGTGGCTGTGGCGGCTACGCACCTTCATTAATATGCATATGGCGCAACTACTCCATATATATGCCGCACGGCCGGCGCAGGCCTTATGCCGGCCTTGTGCCGAGCTTCATGAATCCTGGGGGGTACTTAATATTTAACATAGATTACAATTTTCAATTAATAATTGCTTTTGGAAGATTTGATTTTTCCCAAAGTTTTTTGTTGATATTCTAAAGATCACATATGTATGACAGGGTATTAAGTTTGCTTTTAAGGGTTATGAGGTTTCTTCTATTATTGTATAGTTTGTTTATTCTAGGGTTCTAACATTGGGGATTATTCATAAACTTGGCATTATATTTGTGTCTGATGAGAGATGATACTTCAATGCATACTTTCAGATTAGCACAGAAATTGTCTGCAAATGTGTTAGTGTACAGGATGAATTCATCAATGTAAGGAGGGTGCTTAAATTTCATGAGATCATTGGTTAGCTGGTTAGCTTTAACTTACAGTACTCTCTAAACACAGAAGGGTTTTTTGGTAAATCAGGTTTTACCCTTCATAGTGAGTATCACAACACTGCTCAAATTTGACTACACTTCAGTTATAGCTGAAGGAATTGAACATAGGGGGGGTTATATTTCTGAGGACTAGATTCTAAATTTAATAATTGTTTTGTTCTTTGTTGGGACTTGAACTAGTTAGTCCAAAGACATAGCATTTATAAAGTCTAGGAGTCATTGTACTTTATCTGTGGTACTCTAGGTTGCCCAGTTAATGAAATAATGCTTAAGTGTCAACAATGAGAAGCTGTTCATTTAAGCTGAAATTGCTAGATGAGGAGCACCACGAAGCATATGTAGTGTCTCATATCCTTCCCACAGGAAACATGCTAATACAATGATTTTATTTTTTGAGGGGGTGGTATCCCAAATTCTACTAAATGTTTTAACTAGGTCAGTTGTCACCATAATGTGTGCATGGTACAGATGCCAGCAGAATTACGTATAGCTTACATGTGTCTAAGCTCTGGCTCTGTACTTAACACTGTTATACCACATTTTCAAAATATGCAATAAATTGAGAGTGATCTAAATCATGTGTGGAAAAGACATTTCTGGATATGGTACCATTTGATCAATGAAGATGAAACAGAAACTTAAAGTGCAATAAGTGAGAAATAACTGTGTAAACATGGGAGGCTAATTGGCTGCAAAATACCAACATAAGTGGATTAAATTAATTGTATACAAAAGGAAGAACCTGTGTATTTCTTTTAATAAAATTATTTCTATAGTATGATTGAGTCATAAATTGATTTAAGTATCAAACAGGACAATTTTCAAATAAGATATAGAAACTTGTCAATGCTGTAATTACAAAATTTGCCTACCGAATATATTTTTCAGGAATGGACATTATAGGAATGTTGTTCGAAATTTTGTGTGGGAATTACGTGTGTATTTCTTGCTTAAATGTTTGTATGTATAAGGTGAAAAATAATAAAGAATTATTATTGGAAAAAAAAGGAATGGATATTACTTGACAGTGAATGTAATATGCAATGATTCCTAGAAAGAAACAGTATTAAGCCATCATGATAACAATGCAAGCAATCAAGTTTTAAAGAAATGCCCAATAACATTTGCGTTTAAATGGCGACAAGAATGACAGAGTAAATTTGTGTAAACTAATGAATGGTTTAAAAGCAATACAGAGCAATTTAGCATATTAGTGTGGACACATTTGTGGGAAGGTATCATTAACCTTAACTAGTTTTAATTAACCTTTATTAGTTAGAGGTGCTTAATGCTTCATTTTCTCCTTGGTTATACTTACCTAGTTTGGACACAAAATGCTGCCCTGGATGTCTGTTGTTTGAGCAGGGTTGTTGTTGTTTGTCTTTCGGCTTTTTCCCGGTAAGAGGTCGCCACAGCGGAACTCTGATCTGCTAATGATTGGCAGTAGATTTTTTTACGAAACGCCGAGGTGCCAGCTCGACGCCCAACCTTCAACGAAGGCACGCCCATTCAACGCATGTCTTTTGAATGCTACCCAACCGCGGGGAGGACATGCAGACTCCACACAGAAGGCACTCCCAAGCCAAGCCGAGAATCAAACGGGAGAACCTCTTGCAGTGAGGTAACAACGCTAACGCTGTTTGAGCAGGGTACTCGGTGTTAAATCTATCTGTGACTCATGTAATATCCCTCTGTGTATATGCCCTGCATTCTCTACATTTACATGTTCTGCAATATCACTGCATTCACATTTTAAACCTCTACTTACACATATTTAATTTTACAACACACTGTACCTACTGTTTTTTTCCCTTGTGGTTTGAGTCATGGCAACAACTGCTTTTGGACCACTCCACTTAAATCATTGTTATTTTCTTACTTAAAAGTACATAAAGGGGCAGTGTTTTGTTACAAAATGGACTTTATAAGTTTGTGTTGATTAAAAATGATAGCTTTTATATTGCAGTACATGAAAATATGCATTTATAATATTGTAGGTCTGTTGAGAATACTTAAATGTTAAATTAATGAAAGTGTATGTTGATAGAATGTATTACATTTAAAAAAAACTGAGCATGATGGGCACAGTTATGCTTTAGTTGCTAAATGTATTTGAGATGATGATGTGTAATATTGCCAACTATGCAAGGAGAAGTAGAGCAGTGGATGTATAATTTATGCCAGCATAGCAAGCTGGGATTTAGTAAATTATATGTTATTTGTATATTAAACTGATTTGTACAGATGCTTGTGTTGAAAATGTATTTTAAAGCTGCTTGTGTTAAAAATATATCAACAGTGTGTCCTGATGGACAGAGGAAGAAATGTACATGTATTATTGTAATGGCTGAAATATATATATTGTAACAAAGGATACTGAAAGAGAAGAGGTTAATCTTAATCCATATGACTGTGAAAAATAGAAAGAAATTAATTTAGGCTATAAAAATTGTCTCTTACAATTCTCAATGCAGCCAGAGACAAAAAGTCTGTATTAGGAAGCTTCCTGCATTGCCATTGGGGTGAACTAATTGCTACTCTGGGAGGGTGGAGTTTTGAAATTGTTTTATACCTTCCAGGAGCTGCAGCAGATCTTAGCAAGGCTGTGTGTGTATTACTGACACATATGTGCTTAACAGAGAAGGTCAGAAGAAGTTGCATTGTGTCTTTGTGGATTTAGAGAAAGCATATGACAGGGTGCTTAGAGAGGAGTTGTGGTATTGTATGAGGATGTCGGGAGTGTCAGAAAAGTATGTAAGAGTAGTACAGGATATGTATAAGGGTAGTGTGACAGCAGTGAGGTCTGCGGTGGGAGAGATGGATGCGTTTAAGGTGGAGGTGGGATTACATCAAGGATCAGCTCTGAGCCCTTTCTTATTTGCAATGGTGATAGACAGGTTGACAGACGAGATCAGACAGGAGTCCCCGTGGACTATGATGTTTGCAGACAACATTGTGATCTGTAGTGAGAGTAAGAAACAGGTGGAGGAGACCCTGGAGAGGAGGAGATATGCTCTAGAGAGAAGAGGAATGAAGGTCAGCAGGACTAAGACAGAATATATGTGTGTGAATGAGAGGGAGGATAGAGGAATGGTGAGGATGCAGGGAGTAGAGGTGGCAAAGGTGAATGAGTTTAAGTACTTGGGATGAACAGTTCAGAGTAATGGTGAGTGTGGAAGAGAGGTTAAGAAGAGAGTACAGGCAGGATGGAGTGGGTGGAGAAGAGTGTCAGGAGTGATTTGTGACAGACGAGTACCAGTAAGAGTGAAAGGGAAGGTCTACAAGAGGGTAGTGAGACCAGCTATGTTATATGGGTTGGAGACAGTGGCATTGACAAAAAGGCAGGAGTCAGAGCTTGACGTGGCAGAGTTGAAGATGTTAAGATTTGCACTGGATGTGACGAGGATGGACAGGATTATGGATAAGTATATTAGAGGGTCAGCCCAGGTTGGAAGGTTTGGAGACAAAGCCAGAGAGGCAAGATTACATTGGTTTGGACATGTGCTGAGGAGGGATGCAGAGTATACTGGGAAAAAGATGCTAAGGATGAAGCTGCCAGGTAACAGGAAAAAAAGGAAGGCCTAAGATAAGGTTTATGGATGTGGTGAGAGAGGACAAGTAGGTGGTTGGTGTGACAGAGCAAGATGCAGAGGGCAGAAAGAAATGGAAACAGTTGTTCTGCTGTGGCGATCCCTAACGGGAGCAGCCGAAAGAAGAAGACGATGTGCTTAACCCAAACAGCTTCTAGCTAAGAGGTGAAGCATGGGAACCAGAAGTCAGATGACCAGATATATGTGATGTCATTCTGTAATCCAAGACTAAAAGTAATGTTTAATACTAGGTGAGACTGAAGTCTCAGGGCACTCTATTTTTGTAACCTGACAAAGAAGGATCTCTCACCTACTTCTTCTTACCTTGCTGTAGAAAGTAACCAGGGAATAATAATTTTTTAAATCAGTCAGGAAAATATAGTAAGATTACTTAAGTATTATTTTTCTGTATCTGTGTGAATCTACTCATCTGTGTTATTTTAATAGTTCCTGTGATTGAAACTCTGTTTTTTATAAATAGATATTTAGTATTGTCATGTTCTTTTATTATTTATCATTAACTATATTTAAACTTTTCATTGTGGCTGGTCTTTTACAGAATATTTTCATCTCTGAGAGTACTTATAGCTATTTATTTATTTAACATTTGTTAACTGTAAAAGTCCAATTTGGAAAGAAGCCAATTTTCAGCGGAGGCCTGGGGAGAAATGCTCCAGACACATCTTTGTAACGTGGGAGGAAAATGGAGCACCTGGAGGAAACACACACTAATGCAGGGAGGACATGCAGACTCCACACAGAAGGCACCCCAGCTGAGAATGAAAGCAGAGAACATCTTGCTGTGAAGCGACAATGCTACTGCTGCAACACTGTGCTGTCCTAATGTATATATATTTGGTAACAGCTCTGGCCACTCCTGAAAGCCTTGCTATTGGTCAAACTACCATTGTATTAATATTAATTTCACTCAGTATAATTGGGAACCCTTTCAAGAGCCTTAGTGTAGCTGGCTTTGGGGTGTCTGGTGGCAGTGTAGCTATCTTATAGTCTAGGCAGAAGGGGGAATAGCTGGTAAATATGTGCCAGTCTTTGCCAGGTGTGTGTGTGTGTGTGTGTGTGTGTGTGTGTGTGTGTGTGTGTGTGTGTGTGTGTGTGTGTGTGTGTGTGTGTGTATGTGTGTGTTTGTGTGTGTGTGTGTAAAAATCAATTCTCAAAGTATGTGTGTCAGCTACTTGGAATAGGGACACAAAGCACTGGTTTCACAGAGAGGGTGCTGGAGGACGTGGCTTGGACACTCGGCTGAGATCTCAACCCTATAGCTGTACCAGTGGAGAGTCTTTCTGGAAACCCAGAGGGAGAGAGATAGAGAAATCCAGACCTCAGACTAAGTGTGTTCCCTGTGTGCTCTTAAAAGAAGTTGTGCTTGATGCAGAGAACTGCATCTGGAAATACTGAGTGCATTGATTTTTGTTCCAAGTGAATGCCCAGTGGTGAGAATTCAGGATCCTTGATTACTGTCCAAAGCAGGAAAACCACAGTAATGAAGATAAAAACATGTAGACCACTGCACAGCTTGGAAGTCTTAGTTAAACCAGTCAATCAATGATGTTATGACTTTGCAGAAACAGATGAATCTCAAATGTAGAGTACTTGTAGTATTTGTAGAACATATTATGCTTCATAACAGGAATCAAAGGAGACATGAAATAGTTTGGGTGTTAAATAGCAGACCTGTATAGGTTACCAGAGCCTTGTCAGTTTGAAACCATATCTATCTATTGTTATATATATATATATATATATATATATATATATATATATATATATATATATATATATATATATATATATATAAATACTATGAGCCAGATTTTGTATGAAAATATGCTAGGGAAAGAAAAATAATTTGCTTTTATGGTGAAAACTAGATGCAAAATCAATTATTAAACATAGTGGTTTTGATTAAAATGGCAGTCAAGATGATGTAGACAGCTGTGCTATTAACAGATTTGAAGACGCAAATGCTTTTTTTTTTTCTTGTGAAGGAATGTCACTTAAAGGTAGTAAGCACATTATGCATGATAGCCTGAGACAACAAGACTGTGGAAGTCATAAAAGGGTAAAACTTAGTGTTTTCTTTTGTAGTTCAAGAGGAACTGAGAGTCTCCTCCCCCCACACTACTGCAGAGGTGTTAAAACTGTCACTACACTGAGAGACCCTTGCAGAATCAATTTATTTTAGACTACAAAAGAAAACCCTGAACGAAGGCCTGCAATTTAGTTACTTTTCTGGCAGTAGCTGGGTAACTTCTAAGTATAGTGTAAAACAAGGTCTGAGCTAACCATAAATGAGGGTGATTAGAGACAGAAAAGAAGCAGTCCTTTTACAGAAGATAAAGAAAATAACAGTGACTCATGCAAACCCCATTATGTGCCAATGGCATGGGAATTCAAGTTACTTCCTTATGTCTGGCATGAGTCATACAAAGCATTATGAGTAAGAAAAAGTGTTGAGGGAAAACAAGATCATGTTGATACATCAAGCCCCATTGGTAGCCATGTTGTGGAAAACAGGCTACAAATAAAGCACTTGGAGTGGTTTTGATGTGTTAAAGTAGGTCAAGAAACAAAGATAGAGAAAAAAAAAACAGAATTCTTAGTTCTAGGATAGAATTTTCCTTAAAAATTGCTACACCTAGCAATTACAGTGTCTCATGAAGGGAGAGACAAAAAGTCATAAATAACATGATTTGCAGGCAGAAATGAGAGCAATGTGTAAGAAAGATACCCATATTGTAGTAGGAGTAATGGGTCTCATAAAAAGAATCTACAGCTGTATTTAGATATGCTACGAGTACATGTAACTCCATATGAATTGCAAAAGGAGTCAATTATGGGTACATTGTTGGTGTGCTAAAATTAAAACAATTCTGATTTTGTGAACTGTAGTCATACCCTGACGTAGGAATGGGGTCCATTCCCATTGTGGTATTAGAAATAAAAAAAACTTGGAGAAATTAAACTGAGGAATAAAACATGAAGAGAACAAATCTAAGATGACTTTCCTGCTTATCTTAGCAGAAGCATATTGGTGTCAGGTGGGAATGGAAACCAAACTAGAAGTAAGCAAAAATCAGACAGCAACAGAATGTGCTACAAAAGAAAAGAAAGAATATACAGAGAAGGATCTGGTGAGAAGGCAAGTAATGTGGAAAAGGAATAAATATAGTAGCAAGTACAGAAAACTCCTGGAACAACCTCCTGTTGATTATGATGTGATGCAGGAGTAGTTAAAGAGAGGTGAATTTAAACCAAAATATGAAAGGTTAATATTACATGGTTTACAAAGTCCATTGAACATGAGAAAGAAACAGACAAATGCAGGTTCTGTAAAGCAGGACTGGAAAGAGTTACACATGTTATTGCTGGGTGTGATACACTAATGGCAGAGGGCCTGTATACTGAAAAGCATAATAATGTTGCAAGACTATTGCACTGGAGACTGTACAAACATTACAATACTGAAGTAGTTGTGAAGCATTGGAAATGTGAGCCACAAAGCATTATAGAGAATGATGAAGTTTATATTACATGGGATTGCCCATTACCAACAGATCAAAAAATAGATGTGAGGAAACCAGATTTTATTTTTTTTATTTTATTTTACATTTGTTAACCGGGGATGTCTGACTGAGCCGAAAAGGCACTTTTTCAGCAGAGGCCCAAGGAGAAAAGCTCCACATAGAAAAATTACAGATACATCTAGATATTTAGACATGATCAGTATACATACGCATTACAATAGACATGTTTTACAATGGTATGCAGCACATCAACAATTACAGTGGAATGAACAAAGAAAATATTAATTTAAAAATAAAAAGTAATTAATAGATTTGTGGTGTACAGCTGAAATTTGGAACATAGTTAGAATTCATACATAGTACACAGGTACAGTACATACATTGTACATTAGCCAGCGTTTGTGTGTAAGAGTGAAAACTATTATCAAGTACTCTAGGTTTAGTATGTGCACCTTATCCGCTTTCACTAGAATGGGGAGCAATCATGGAGCTTCCAACTTTGCTTGAGATGTTGCCTAATGAGGTTTTTAAAGGAGGCTTTGGATGATGTGTTTTGTATGCTAGTGGGGAGAGAGTTCCATTTTGTAGTCACTGAACTACTATATAGTGTGTCTCCAAAGCTATTGTAGCTGTTAGTGACTTCTAGTAGTAGTTTTCTTGATGATCTAAGAGGCCTTTTGGCTGAGTGATGATGTACTAGGTATTTGAGGGCAGGACACTTATTGAGGATGTAATAGATTGAAAGAGGCAGAGCTGATTGTAGGTTAGTAGGTTGGGCAGTTCAAGCCAATGGAGCTGTATCAAAGCAGTACAGTGATGAGTTCTATATGAGCAATTTGCAGCAAAGCAGGTAATTCTGTTATAGCAGCTTCCATTTTTCTTAGTTCAGTTTTGTTGAGATCAGTCAGAATGGGAGATGCATAGAGTAGGGTGGATAGAAGTTGGTAACAAGCAATGGCTGATCTTGTGTTGTTGGTAAGAAATGGTTTGATATGGTAGAGTGATCCCAGTTTGGCATGTACGTTTTTAATAGTTAAGTTGTGATGACTATCAAATTTTAGGTGGGAGTCTATAGTTATTCCCAGTAGCTTAGCCTGTGCCACTGGAGCGACTGGAGTAGCATTTGTGGAGTAGATAGTGAATTGACAGTTAGCAGTGTTTTTGTTAGAATTGGTTATAATCATAAGCTGAGTTTTTCTTTGGATTGAGCATAAGTTGGGCTTTGGTAAGGTAGTTTTCAAAGTCAGAGAATGCTAGTTGAGTTGTTTGCAGTAGGGTGGGAATGTTTTGTGCAGCACAGATTAAGTTAGTACCATCTGCATACTGAATGATAGATGCATGTTGTATGGAGGTATGGAGGTTATTTGTGAAGATTGTGAATAGTAGTGGTCCTAAGTGTGGGACTCCTATAGTTATGGGCAGCTGAGGAGAGAGAATTTTCCTATTTCACAGCTTGGTACCTGTCAGTTAAGTAGCTTTAGAACCAGATAAGAGTGGAATTTGATAGGTGATATTGGTTTAGTTTGTTTAGCAGGATCTGGTGCGAGACTGTGTCAAATGCTTTGAACATATCCAAAAAAAGAGTTGACACCTGCAGGCCTTCATTTTTTAGATGGTTTACTGTGTCTGTGAAGCAGAGGAGGGCTGTAGTGGTACAATGGGCAGGTCTGAAACCATGTTGAGTAGGTGACAGGATGTTGCTGTCTAGGAGATATTTTATCACTTGGGTATGGATGCATTTTTTCTAGGATTTTGGCCAATGAGGAGAGTAAAGCAATGGGTCTGTAGTTATTAAGTTCAGTGGAGGTCCCGCCTTTATGTATGGGTGTAACATAGGATGTTTTCCAGAGTTTGGGCACATAGTTTTCAACAATTGATCTGTTTATGAGAGTGGAGAGTGGGATAGCAATAGCATCTGCTGTGAGTTTTAAGAAATAGCTGGGGAGTAGGACGGCTGCTGTTGATGAGGTTTTTAGTTTGGAGAGCATGCTTTTGATTGAAGTGGTGGAAACTGTTTTGAGGGTAAAGCTTGTATTAGTGTTATTTGTGTTGGGGGGGATAGTGAGGTTGGAACTGTCCTGTGATACTAAGGATAGAACTGAGTTCACAAAGTGTGAGCTGAATTGCTTTTCGATGGGAACTTTAGTGTCAGGGGTGGTTGGTTTGGGTGAAGTTGAAGTTGTGAGATAAATATGTCCCAATTATTGGGTGAGGAGTAGGAGTTTGGTAATTGACATACAGTTAAGTGGTACTTATACAGTAAGACAGTTTTACCCCCTTTACGAAGTGGTCTGTCTTGTCTAATGATATTGTAGCCAGTAGGGAGAACTTCTGAGTTTGCTATATTTTTAATTTAGCTAGGTTTCTGTTAAAGCAACTCTGTCTGGGGAGTAGTGTGCTATTGTGGCCTGGAGTTCAGGTATTTTATTTTTGATTCTTCTAATATTAATATTTAGCATTAAAAGATGGTTGGTTTTGCTGCTGTTGTTGATTTGTCCAGGGATGACGATAGTGGGGGTGTTTTGTTCTGACATTTGTGTTGTAGTGTTGTGTATTAGGATTTTTTTTGTCCAGCCTAATGCATTTTTTTTGCACAGTTGCACAGCTCTTGGTACTTAGTTAGGCTTTGTGTTTCTTTGGTTTATTGATAGTAAAGCTAGGCAGTGTCTCTGGACCTGAGGATTTGTTTGGTTTCTTTACTGAGCCAGGGATTTGTAGAGGTTCTAACCTTGAATTTGCACAATGGAGCGACAGTATCTAGGTGTTGTAGAAATGTTTTGTTGAAATATGCTACAGCCTGGTCAAGTGGGAGCGTTTTTAGGGGGGTCCAGTCACAGTTACAGAGTAAAATATTGAGAATCTCAGGAGAGAATTTTTTTGTGTGTTTCTAGTGGATTTATAGTTAGTGGTTTTGCATATGCTTGTTCTACTATGTATAAGGTATATTACGTTGTGGTCACTTAAGGTGTCTGGGAGATTGCCTGTGTGGGGGTACCATGTGGGGTTGTTAGTTAGGACCCAGTCAAGGATGGATTCCCTTTTAGATTTTTTATCACATCTAGTTGGAATTTGGACTAGTTGCTGGTAGCCATGGGGATTTATTAGACTACTTGGTGGTTCTGATATACAGGTGAACCAATCTAGGTTGCAATCCCCCAGAATAAGGGTTTCTTGTGAGTATGTGGAAGAGCACCAGGATAAAATGTCTTCAAGGCTAGCAGGTATATTACCAGGTGGAATATAGATCACAATTATGGTGATGACCTTTTTAGGGTGAAGTTGAAGTTGTGAGATAAATATGCCCCAATTATTGGGTGAGGGGTAAGAGTTTGGTAATTGACATACAGTTAAGTGGTACTTATACAGTAAGGCAGTTTTACCCCCTTTATGAAGTGGTCTGTCTTGTCTAATGATATTGTAGCCAGTAGGGAGAACTTCTGAGTTAGCTATGTTTTTTATTTAGCTAGGTTTTTGTTAAAGCAACTATGTCTGGGGAGTAGTGTGGTATTGTGGTTTGGAGTTCAGGTATTTTATTTTTGATACTTCTAATATTAATATTTAGCATTAAAAGATGGTTGGTTTTGCTGCTGTTGTTGATTTGTCCAGGGATAAAGATAGTGAGGGTGTTTTCTTCTGACATTTCTGTTGGAGCAGTTTGTGTTGGACAGGATAGATTTGGGCCTGGGTTGGGGTGGATGTCCCCACTTATGGTGAGCCTGGTGTTAAAATGGTGATACAGATGTTGGAGTTTGGTGATGAGTGTGAGAAAGTATTGTGTTTTTTCAGAGTAGGAATGAGAGCATATGTGTTTAGTTCTGAATTGGTCTGTTATGTAGTTCTTCAACAATTATGGGCAGATATTATTATAATGTGCAGTGTCTGTATATGAGAGTGCATAATATAGTGTTGTGCTACTAAGTTTAGGGATATTGCTAAAGTTATAACTTGTGGAGTTATAAAGAATTATGGGAAGACAGATGAGACTTAGTTGTGTGATAGTCATGGTTATAAAGTTTAAGTTGGTTCTGGGTGGAGGTGTGGATAGGAATTATAGGGTTGCACTATATGTGGATGGGTACGTAGTGTGGGGTGATGTAATAATGCCTAGCGGGAATGAGAGTGGTTGGGAGTATTTTGTGGTGGAGCAAGTGGGTGTGGTGTAATGTGATCTGACTTGAGGAGCTGTGATTGGTGGAGATGATGTGAAGTTGAGCTCTGGGTGTGGTTGTGATTACTATAAATGTAGAGGTAGTGGTGATGAGAGGGAATTGGGGGCAGGGCAGGGGAGCAGAGATAGCCCGAGCATTAGCACGGGTGAACAGAGCAGAGCAGAGCCCACCAAGACAAGAGTAATGGGCAGCAAAAAGTAAGTGTTACTTTACAAATCTGAACACTTAAAGTAAGTGTTACTTTACAAATCTGAAGACTTTAAACAAATTCCTGAGGTCTAATGGCTTACCAGCAAGCAGAATTCAATTGCTGAAGAGCACTTGTGTCCTGGTGGGAGACTAGTAGTTTAAAGATGGCTCCATGTTCAGCAAAATTCTAATATAGACTTAGTATTGGGGGAGGGGGATAGCACAAGGTGTGTAAACCAGGTGGAATGCAAAGAAACCAGCAAAGCCAGAGAAGCAATCAGTGGAAATCAATCAGTGAAGGCCTCAGAGGGGGTGAGTAATAATTCAAGCTCTACCTGTAAAATGAAGGAGAGAAGAGACAGCAAAGTATATTAAGGGTGGGAGTGTGTCTTCACATTGACTTGCTTATTAGTAACCGATTTGTGCACAGATTAGAGTTGGGAGATACATTAGCAATGAAGGGGAATGTATAGAGATGCAAATAAACAGGTGGGCCTCCAAGTGATACAAACTAAGGCAGAAAGCACTGAGAGGGCTGCTTGATGGTTAATTTAATCACAGAGATCTGAATTAAATGTATACTGTCCATTGGACAGTCAGGATTACTGCACTAGCTGGAGGGAAAGACACAAGGCTACAACAGTCAGTTTTATTAGCACACTGAGAACTATTAAGATACACTGCTAATGGTATAGCTTCACTCTCATAACACATACAAGTAGAATGCCTGGGTGGACTGACCCTGCTCTTGAGGCTCAAAATGTATATCCTTGTTTAGTTTTGTAGTACTGATTCCTTCTTAGACTGTATGGGTGGGGTGGTAGCCGAAGACTGCAGAGTTGCTTGAGTGTGCTCTGAAGCGAGAGAGAAAAAAGTGATGAAGCTAGTAGAATGAGACAAAGATAGGTTAAAGGAAGTAATGAGGAGACAGGGGGTATAAAAGATACAAGTCTGAGGATAGTATGGATAAATCAGGAGAATGGATGATAATGAAATTGGTACATCCATTGACTATAGTCTCAAGTGCAGATTGGCACAAAATCATAAAATACAAGATTTGCAGGCAGAAATGAGGGCAATGTGGAAAAAGGATACCCAGAGAGTTCCGATTAGTAGTAGGAGCAATGGGTCTAATAAAAAAGAATGTACAGTCTTATTTAGACATGTTATCCGTACATGTAACTCTGTATGAATTGCAGAAGTAGTTTATTCTGGGCACATTGCAGGTGCTGCAAAGAGCACTTTTGGCTAACATCAAGGATCGAAACAATACTATTTTCAGAACTTTAATCATACTTTGACTTAGGAATGAGGTCCAGTCCCATCATAGCATTAGAGAAATTAAACTGAGTATAACAGCTTGAGTCATATCTCAATGATTATACATTCCAACAAATCATCTTTTAAAATTAGATGAGATACCAACATGCAATGGACTAATAACACCACCCACCACTTTTTTTATTTGTTCTGATGCATTCATATCTTTTAACGCCATGAAAGAATATGTTACTAGAATTCCAGACTTCAGTTACAGCTATAATTTTAAAGTTTTCAATTTCAATTAGTTTCCTTAATTCAAAACATTTATTACATAAACTGCATATGTTACAGAAGTAACATTTCACAGACTTATCAGAGTATCCTGCAATACTGTTGTATTTAAACTTAGTAGACCTCAAAAAGGTTTAGATGTACTGAGATTATACAAGACATGTAGGCAGCACCATAATCATTAAAATTAAGTTGATCACTGTTGTATATAGTGCACAGCTGTATCAGCCTAGTATTAAAATGTGAGCTTTGGTGAATATATAATTGTTCCATCTAGAGGATGGAATGATCTCAAAAAGAATTAACTAACTGGTGCTTTCACTGCCTCTTCAATAACTGACAAAATAGCATTTTAGCATGATTCAGTGGTGTACAGTTTAAATCATTTGTACCAACATATAAAAAATATGTGAGTGTATTTTTGTTTGTCCTTCATAAGCCTAGTCATCAAATTAACACAGTTAGTTAATGTTAGACTAGGTAGTAAGTTTGCATAAGTGTGTTTCAGTAGGTTTTAAAATACAGTCCTCTAGCATTAAGATGCCATAAATTTGTTTGGATATATTTTGTTTAGATGATTTTTTTAACTTCCATGTATGTGAATTGTTTTACTTGTTATTGTTACCAATAACAATATGTCTATCAGTATCAGGTATCTGGTTAATTATTTTACTGAACTTCTCTCCCAGGGCTCTTGTTTGTATATTTTTATTTTTGTTTACTACTTTCCACTCTTTCTCATTACCATTGTTATTCATTTCATGTTTTCTATTAACAAGGTTCTCTGCAATTATTTCTGGGTATAATGCACTCAGAATTACTTTCTTTCTTGTGTCTGAAGGGTCAAGAATTTGGTTATAGTTCTTTGTAGACAATGTATTATGTGTGTTATCTAGCAAATATGTTTGGTCTCACATTGTGTGACAATTATTTATTTGTTGGAGTTACTATCAGTATTGTCTATGTCAGGAAGTATAGATGATAATTTAATATATAAATCTTGATTCATAAAACTTTCTTTACTCCCATCTGTAGTAGAATTCAGAGCGTCGGTGGTATTTGTCAAATGTGTTTCATCTTCTCTATGTAATCTTGATTTACATGCATTTTTCATATTACAATTTATAGCTGATAACACAAGTGACGTCTGACTTTTCTATTAAAATCACCCTTCAAGTCTTTCTTTCATATAGCAATAGACTTACCTAACTTTAGGAGATATTGCAAGAGTGCAAATGTGAGTATGCAAATTTCCTCTCTTTGTAATGGCTAGAATATTAGCAATTTTGTTTAACTTTGAGAAATTAATGTTGATGTTCAAGGGCATGATAATATTTTGTGGTACTTACGTATTATCGCAACCAGATTTTTGCGATAATACGGCTTGCTTCCCGGTGTGTGACTGTAACCAGAAATGTATGCAGAATCACACAGGGAATGTTATCTGTAAAAAAACACTCTGTTGAGGTAAGAGTAGTGTAGTACTACAAAAATGACTGCTTGTTTGAACCTATGCCATTTCCCGACATCATGTCAGTCTTAGTGCTTTTCCAATTCCTGTTATGTGTGCACACAACAGAGCAGAGCCAAGTCTGCAGTATATATTCCCTTCCCCAGAACTAGCAGCCCAAAAGGGGTAAAAAGCAATTGACAGTTCACACACCATTCAAAAAGGGGGAGAAAGGTAACACCTACAGACGTGATTCAGTTATTATTAAACACACACATCACAGAAAGCAGGGAGTGTGAAATTTTCATGTGAAAATGCAGAAGCGCGAAAGACTGTTTCAGGAAAAGTACAATCTTACAACCTGCACGTTTGCTACAGGGGACAAAAACATAGAGATAGCCGGTCAAAATCTTTCAGATGATGAAAATAAAATCTGAGTACTGGCAATGAACATAAGGATGGTATATTCCCGATTAACTTAGCCTATATTGCGCTTGTAATCAGGAAGGCAGGATCTACCATGCGCTGCATGCAGCAGTATGTAGTTCACTGGCAAAGTGAGACATGCCAGTCTGGACTCCAAAATTTGGCAGTTAGTCCTCTCCCTGCCTCAAAACCATGTGTGCCACAATTTAACTTACTTACTTACACTCCCTTTTCCAGCTTAATAGACCTGCTGTCTCAGACATAGGACTAAATTCGCAACCGCGAAAATCTGGTTGCGATAATACGTAAGTACCTATTTTGTTTTATAAAGGCACCGCATTAATTACCCTGACTAAGGTAAGTATTTTTATTTAAATCCTCAAACACATAAGAATTTAACTACCCCATCATGTACAACTAATATTTTGGACTGATTTCATGAAAGGTCTGTTTTCCGTCATTTTCAGATCTCCAATAAATTAAAAGCACACATGTCTCTTTAATAAAATTAGACAGTATTTAAGCTAACTTAAGTGAAATACTATGTAAAAAATTCTTATTAACAACATTATTCCATGTAAATAAGCCGTACAACCTGCTCATTTTTAGCTCATCTTTCTAGTTTAGAAAAGACCAAGCACTACAATTTTTCACAATAACTAGTATTCTTGTTACACTGTTAACCCTTACAACTAGTACTCTTGTTACACTATTCACCCTTACAGTTTGCTAAGCAAAAAATTATGATTGACCTTGTATGAATTTTAATTGTAAGGGACATCTTACCCACAGTCCAGGAATTAGTGTAATAATTCCTCGGTTAGTGTTTAGAGTGCATTTAACTAGTCAACCATTTTGTTGCATCACATAAAGATGCACAAAGCATGTGCATCATTTGCATGGAGGCATAAAATCCTGACCAGGAGTCGAGTGACCCAAGTTCAGTTAGTGGCTAGGGTGTTGCTGGAGCTGGCAGGGTAGACAGAGAGAAAGAGAGAGAGAGAGGTGATAGGGCTGTGCAGTCTTGCACCTCTAAAGGAGGAGGGGATATCCACATATTATGGGCACATAAACTGCCTCAGTTTTCCTCCTGGAGACAGTAGATATGCATGACCTAAGAGCTGGGATTATTTGCAGGCTTACATCACTCACAGACGTAAGTGGAAGTCCTATACTATGTCCATTGCACATCCTCCTGGAGAACACTCACTGGTCTTGAGTGAGAGGCTAGAGAACTTACATCAAAACCCCCTTTGGATGCATTAATAATAGCTGCTCTCAATAGCTCTCACCTAGTAAAGGGGAATGGATAAGACAAAGGTTTAGAAAAAGAAGAAGGCTGAAAGTCACCTTGCAGAAGAGGAGAAAAAGTGCTAAACAAAGTTCACACTACCAAAGCCTAATAGTTTAACATTTGAAACATCCTTATAACTATACCTAAGCCACCAGTTTGAACTTTAAGTCTAGTCTGTAAACAAATGTTAACATTCTGATGGATAGTGATGTAATCTCTAAGACTCATTGTCATGCAGAACCTTATTCCTGCTAGTAGCCTTCATGGCTTTGTTGTTTCAAGTCCTTTACTCCTGGTTGTATCACCCGTGTTGACAAGGCCTATAGTGAGGTGCAGGAGTATCTGCGGACCAGCTGTCAATATCTTTAATGGCAGATCTGACAGAAGTTAGTGTTAGGATTGCAGTGTCAGTGACAGTAGATGAAGGCTGCAATAAGTCACAGCTCTGAAGTTGTGCTGAACTCTCCTCTGTGCCCTTCATTCTAGACTGACAGCTTGTCACACTTGTATGATTGCTGATGCCAGAGTAGGTTTTCCATTATGAGCAAGGTCACTCACAGGCTTCTGTTATTGAAAAAAAATATCTTGCACTACACTTGTAATGTAGTTTTAGATTATTTATGATAGAACAAAAACAGTGGCTCCAGAATTCTAACCTTGAACTTATACACAAATTGTAACAGTTCAGTTACATAATATATGTTTTACTGGGGTGCAGTTTGCATAGGGTGTCTTAACTTGACTAGTCCTGTTTTCCACCTCTGTACTTAACCCACAAAGGCTGAAAAGACTAGATATGGTCATTATATGGATTTTGTGTTTGTTCCTTCTAAGTAAATATAGTGACATCACTCTTTGAAGCTGAAACAAGTATATAATGATTTTTGTGTCATTTAACATTTTAATTCTGATGGACAACCAATACTATAAAGAAAAAATATTATTATTATTATTATTATTATTATTATTATTATTATTATTATTATTATTACCGCTTGCAAATCATTGTACTTTTCCCCTAAGTTTGCAAAATAATGTTTTAATCCTTCTGCAGAAATAAAAGTGTTACAGTTTTCTATATGAGCACTTTACTTTGAAAATTATTTTTGTGAATGAAAAAATGAGTTTCTTTGGTTACAAAGTAGAATAAAAAAGTTACAAAAGAAAAAAAAACATCACTGATGGGAGTTGCAAACATATTTATTTAATTTTAGTTTTATTCTGACAGTCTTAGTCTCTCATCTGCCACTCTGAACAGACGTCAATCAGTCCATCTCTGTCCAGCAAACAATATCCAAGTCAGATGTCGATTCTTGTAAAGACCAAGAGACTGCAGACAAAGTAGCAATGTATGTGCATTCCTATGATCTTAAACACAGATATTTTTTCTTCTGTAAAAATTAGTTTAGGGATTACTAGAAAGTACACACATACTCATCTGAACTAAAACGCTCCTTGCTGAATTGCACTATACTGGAGGACGTGATGCCTTAGGATGCCTAGATGTCTCTCTAGGCTCCATAGTTAACTGCCTATAGCCCCACCTGATTAACGCCCTTTCCAATTCTATATTTCACATTTACTTTTTGCAGGCCACATTTATCTGTCTGTCTGTTTTCATTAGTAAATCAAGAAACAAGAAGAAACATGGCACTGAGAACGAGCTGATATAAAGAAAACTTTTAATACCTATTTCTTGTTTAAAACAATAAAATGCAAGTATAACCATAGAAAATAAATAAGCGCTTTCATCCATTAAAATAATGAACTTCTTCAGATTAAAATACATATTCTAAATAACCATTTAAATACACTTTAAGAAAAAAAACACTGCTCATCACACTCACTAAGAAATTCTTAATAATTGGCTAAACCCAGAATTTTGACCAATAGCACAACGGTAACTACTTTTACATATCCAATAACTTTATTTTTTTAGCACTATCACAGACCTTTAGCATTCTCAAATCTGAAACACCTCCTACCTTCTCTATTGCTTGAAACCTATCATTCCATTTACCTTTAACTCCTGTCACTGTGGAATGATAAGTTCATGTAGGGAATATGGAGACCAATTGTGAACAAGAAGCTTTTTCTTGCACCAAAGAAAGGAAGAAGCTAAGCATAATTTATACACTATTTTAAGCATGGTACAGGAGGAAAACTTTTTGTCATAACCAGTTAAAGATGACAGCATGTAATATGGTCATTTTAAGACTCTCATTGAAGAATGTACCTCACAATAAGATATATTGAGATGTGTAGTTACTCTTAATATTAGCATCAAACACCTCATGACACTTTAGCTTAGCAACACCTACAATATCCCTGTTAAAACATATTCCTGTGCCTAATGCTATAGTTTAGGTCAATTAGGAATGTTCTTATTAGCCTGATCAGATTTTCAAAATCTTCCCAAAGAAGATGCTGACATTATGGACTTAAATCCTTTTTGTATCTCTTATCAGTGGATAGCCATGAAAACAACTAAACATAATGTGCTGATGAAAAGAAATGCAAAATGTAGCCTGGTTACTACCTGCAGACAGAGAGAGAAGTGTAAGTTTACTTTGATTCAAATTCAGTCTAAACAATGAACAGACAAAGAGGCAGTCAAACATGTCATTTATTTTTTTATTTTACATTTGTTAACCGGGATAGTCCAACTGGATATATGTCCATTTTCAGTGGAGGCCTGGGGAGAAAAGCTCCACGTGTGCAAATAAGTGACACTTTAAAGTTGGGGTTACATAGAAATCTAAACATTAACAAATCACTGACAATTTATAGTCAAGGTTACATTTAAATCAAGCAACATTGTAGGTTTATAGTAAAAATATACAGAGAACATTTTACATCTTTGAAGTGTGTAAAAAAGAAAAGCATTCACAGACTGAATGTAAGGATGATAGTTAAGAGAAAAGGTGGTTAGTTAAGAAGGGAAGTTACTGTAAATAGTATATAGAGGGGTTGAAGAGCATAGCCTCAGAATAGGTAGTATAACAAATTGTCTTCCTGATAATAGAATTCTAATGGTTATTGAGAAGTGTATGTTGTCTGAGTGGGGAATGGTTATTATTGTGTATTTCTCCTATGTGAGCTGTGTTTTTCTTACCTTTTTCTTGTTGTTTTTTGGGTTAGTCTGGGTTTAGACATGGAGATAGCCATTCTATGTTTATATACATCTTTAGGGATATTTTGAATTGGGGCAAGGAGGATGTAGTGGTTAGTTCAGCAGGAAGTGAGTTTAATTTTTTTTCCAGCAGAGTTGGAGAATAATGATTCTCCGGCTGAGTTGTTGGCTTTGGTAGATCGTACTCGCATTCTGTTGGATAAGCAGAGGGATGTTTGGTTGCTGTAGGGGAGGTGATAATATTAGTCAGAATGGGTGTACTGGTAGGTTACTAGAGGATTTTATGAATAACTATGAGTTGGTTATACTGGAGCTGATTGGGTAGTTCTAACCAGCCTAATTTGTGAAGATTCTGACAGTGGTGAGCTCTGTAGGCTGAGCCTGTGGCAAATCTAGCTATATTGTTATAGCAGCTAGTGATTTTGTTAAGGTTTGATTTGCTTAGATTTGTAAGGATGGGTGAGGCATAGAGAAGGGTTGACAGCAGATGTGTCCGAGCTATGGCAGTTCTGGCAGATGGGGTTAAGAATTGTTTAATCCTATACAAGGAGCCTATTCTTTTGCCAACTGTTTTTATGGTTTTGTCTATATGAGCACTGTACTTCAGATTATCAATGATTATTCAAAGAAGTTTAGTGCAAGGTTCAGGAGAGATTATGGTGCCATTGTTAGATGAGATTGTAATTATTGGTGATCTTAGCTTATGGGTAGGAGAGAAAAGTAGTAGTTTGGTTTTGTTTGGGTTCAGTAGGAGACAGCGACTATTGAGCCAGTTCTTTACTTTCTTGAAGGTGATTTGGGATAGGGATTGTAGTTCTGTGGGGGTGGAGGCAGAGCAGATAAGTGTGGAGTCCTCAGCATACTGTATACATGTCGCATTAGGGATAAATTTGGGTAGGTCATTAATGAATATTGAGAAAAGGAGGGGACCCAATATAGAACCTTGGGGTACTCCAAGGGTGACAGGTAGAAGGGGGGTAGATTGTCTTTCCATAGAACAGCTTGTTGTCTACCATGCAGGTAAGAGTGGAACCAGTTGATTACTGGGTTGTCTAAGGAAAGTGATTTTAGTGAGTCTAGGAGTAGGTGGTGATTCACCATGTCGAATGCTTTCGATAGATCAAGAAAGAGGGCAGAGGAGAGCTTATTCTGATTACGGTTGTGATTTATTGTGTGAGTAAAGGAGAGAAGGGCAATAGCTGTACTATGGGCAGGTCTAAATCTGTGCTGGGATGGGGCTAGGAGAGTATTTTGAGCAAGGTGAGTTAGAATTTGCTTATGTATGCATTTCTCCATTATTTTGGCTGATGGAGATATAGGTTTGTAGTTAGAGAGTTCAGTAAAGTTTCCCTCTTTATGAAGTGGAATAATGTGGGAGATTTTCCAGATGGAGGGGATGTAGAATTCGTGGACAGTACGATTGATTAAGATGGAGATAGGGTATTCTATTTCATTAGTGGCCTTTTGCAGAAATTCTGCAGGAAGTATGTCTGCTGGCAGGGTGGTGGGTTTTAGTTTCTTAAGTAGGGATCTAATATAGTCAGTGGGGATAGGATCAAATTTGAAGGGAGGCACATTTATCTGAGTGGATGTGATAGTAGTAGAAGAGTTGGGAGATAGATTATTAGCTAGGGACTGGACTGTTTCTGTGAAGAAAGTATTAAAGGTCTTTGCAACACATTCTGGAGGTAGTTGTAGGGTGGCAGAGGGGATGGGGGTTGAGGATTTACCTGGGTGGAGCAGTTTATTAAGACCTGACCAGAAATTTTGTGGCTGATTTTGGTGCTTTTGCTGTAAATTGAAATAGTAGTTTTGTTTGTCTAACACAATAGACTTTGCCTCGTTTCTCATTTGTCATTTGTTTGTATCTAATGTGGGTTTGTTGTGATTTGGTGGATCTCCAGGAGGTCCATGCTGTGTTTCTAGCAATAAGTTTTTGTCTAGTACTATTGGTTAGCCATGGAGCTATTTTGTTTTTGGTTCTGATTGTTCGTGTGGGAGCATGCCTGTCTAAGATGGCAAGGAATCTAGCATTGAAGTTTGAGACTGCTTCGTCAAGGGGAAGTAATTTAAGATTGGCCTATTTGCATGAGTTAAGTTTGGCCTGGAAACTAGTTAGGTTAAAGTTCTTTGTATACCTAAAGGTTTTAAAGGTGGTTTGGTGAGACATGCCATCCCTTTTTCTGATTATATAGATTAGGAGGTGGGGTCATAGGATCAAAGTTAACATTAGCTGGATAAATCATGTTGTTATAGCATCAGTTATAAATATGTGGATTGATCAACCACTCAGCTGATATACAGACAGTGCAGTGGGAGTATTGCACTTTATTTTATGTGGGAAGATAAAAACATTTAAATATTTAAGCTGCACAAAGTTTTGTACTTGTATCAATTACATTTTACTGCTTTTTACCCATGTGCAGTAAGCAGATGGATTGAGATCTTGTATTCATTAATCTATAAAAAATTAAGTGGGCTGCTAATACCAATTTAACAATCCATAATGGCCTTGTATCTCTTTGAATGTTTGTGATAAATATACTGTTTAAAACATTACAATCTTAGCAGTATTCTGACACAGTATGCTAGCACTTTGAAATGTTCTTCAGTTGTTTCAAAAAGCAAAAATAAATAAACCTGACTACAGGTGAAATGTTTTGTATTATATATACGTAGATATATATATATATATATATATATATATATATATATATATATATATATATATATATATATATATATATATATATATATATATACATATACGCACATATATACATGTAGAGATATATATATAGATATATATAGAGATAGATATACATATACATACATACATACAAATATTTAAAGCAAGGGCATTAATGCCCTTCTAACCTGCCAATACACCAAAACACTTGTACACTTGTTCCCATAAAAAGTGTTCAGGTTGTTCTAACAAATATCTAAACTAGTACTTGCTTTAATGTAA